>NW_028301541.1:2715000-3015000 GCF_042242905.1 Orbicella faveolata
ACTGCCACTGATTTTAACTTATAAAGTCTTACAAAGCTAATTAAAAATTCTGTTTTTAATTTAGTCAAGCTTGTACAGTCATCTTGAATGAACTATTTGACATGACTTACTCATGGGTTACGTTTTGGAGTCCAAAGCATTTACCATAATCACCATTCTCAATGGGTGACGACTATTTTCAAGTACAGTCATTGCTCCTAATTGTGTGAATTATTAAATGAATCCTTTTTGCTCCTGAACAACAGGCATGAAAATCTTCAGGTGATCAGCTGCTAAATTCAGAAGGAACACCCAGGGAGGGGAGGGGGGGGGGGGGTACTCCCTGAAGAATTTGGTGGGGGTGTGCGGCTGCTGCCCAAAACCCTTACCCTATTTATGACCAAAATCTGTGGTTTTCCCTACCCTTTTTTATCACCAGACCAAATATTTGATACCCTATTTATGACCATTGCAGCTGACACAGTTGCCCTAAACATAATTTTTGACAGGCTTTTGTTTATGGTCTTATCGATTGGGGCCACACATACCTATATAGCCCATATAAGGGAGTACCCCCCTGGGAGGAACACATCTTGCATGTATTATAAGATATTTATGGTTAAAGGGTTTCAATGAAAAATTTATTTTTGTTGTTGTTGTTGTATGGCAGGCATTGGAAGTCAGAAGAAGTTGCAACTGTGCAGCACTCCCAGGTAATCTAACAACTAAGTTTCACGACAAATGATGTTCTGGTGTTTTAATACACACCAACTCAATTGGGGGTAACTGGGTCTTCATTGCCTAAGACCGTATGTGACAGGGAGGTAAATAGAAGAAAGAGGAAGAAATATTACAGATTTACACTAAATACTAACAACGTTGATCACTTGCTGATCCCAAAGGGAATGCTTACTAATATGCCAACTGTTTGCTTATGCTTGCCAGGCGTGGCGTGGAATTTCCACCTAAATAGTCACCTAATTTACACATTTTTACTTTGCTTGTGTTCTTCTTATTATTATCTTGCCTTTTCTTGCATATATTTTATCATTTTGCATTCCATTTTTTATCCATCGAAGAATCCAGATGAATAAAATACAACAGTACTGTAGATCAAAATCTGAGCACTTTCAAAACTTTCTTCTCTTATGTCACACTTTTGTAGTAGGTTCCTTTGTGATTACATGTTCCTTTAAAGTTTGCTATGTGAATAGTGATTTAAGACTGATAACGGTCTATGGTTCTAATGTCACATTTTGTTTTTTTGTTATTCTTGTCTACAGGGGAAGTGTCATTTTTATCTCAAGAAGATCGACGTGGGTTCAAAAGATTGCAACATCAAGCTGCCAAACCATCATGATTGATAGGAATAAAATGTTAACACCATCTGATCACTCGACTAATAAGTCCCATTGACACATGACAAACTATTGTTCAGAGGGTTAAGTGCAGTATTGTTACTTTATATAGAGACCAATGGTCGACTACATTTGTAGCAAAAGTTTGAAAATAAATGTGAACCAAAGAATAATTTATTAACAATAAAATATTTAGAAATTCAAAATTGTGTGTAGTTTATTTTGTGTCATTGAATTATATTAAATCAATAATTGGTAATTAAAACAAACCAACCATGAAATGCCCCACATGTGATATTAATAATAATTTTTAAGTAGTACACACAGACAAAACTGTAGGTATGTGTTCCTGCCATGGCTTAAATTTTTTTTTGTTAGGATTTTTTTTACACCAGTTAAAATTTATTTGACTGTAGTTTAGAGCCGTCTCACTAACGAACGGACACTACGAATCAAACTGGTTTACAAACTTTTAAACCAACCAAAAATTTAAATGTGGGGGAGTGTTTGTTTACATTATTTGGCCACATTTACATATTCAGACTCTGATTAAACTACAAAAATATTGATTCTGAATATTGAGAGGGCATGGCATGGTTAACTGTTCCAAGAAAATTTGAGTGCAATGTAGTTAATAATTAATTTTTTGTGAGACAGGTTTGAAATATGAAAGCTTTACAATAAGTGTTTGGGCTCATTAGCACTTTTGCCACCCAAAACTTATGCTTAAGCAAAATATCTCCTTCAAAATCACACCCAAAAAGCTAAAAACTTCATGATAATTACTAAGTTTCACAAGCTCTGTTCCTTTTTAGACAAAGTCATATGCCAATGAGGCAAAAAAGTAAGCAATTGAGCAAATCTTCCTCTAGATAAAATGACACTCAGAAGTACCTTTAGGTAGCAAGTGCCACATTTCTTTATATATGATAATATTAATAATAAACTAGGATGGAACTTGACTAGTAAAACTTCTAAGGGGTGGCTGACCCTTCGCTTAATCCCCCTGCCCCCTGCTCCTCCCCCCTACCACGCCACTGCACATTACAAGTTAGAGTAACTAAAATGATAAATTAACTACAATGTGTGATGTACATGTGTTATTAACCAGGTCTTATTGATAACACAACAAAACCATTCTTAACTATTAGATGTTGCATAAGCTAATTAAAAAGAGAGCTAAGGGAGTAGACCTCATTCACCAAGGCTTCTGAGTACACTTTGAACTTCCTCAAATACCTACATGTATCAAAAGGGAGCAAAAAAAAAAACAGCTATTAACATGCAGATTCTCTCTAGTGGTCTCTTATCATTGTGATTAAATGCTAGTGGGGAGAATTTGAGGTCAAAAACATAATTCAGAGGGGAAGCTATGTATATCAACCCAAGCTTGTTTTTATGCAGGTCCTCTGTCCTGGTCAGATTGAAATTTGGAAATGTTCACTTTACAACAGGGAGAAGAACCATGAAAAAACCGTCACAGCATTGTATGAGAACCAAGAAACTCTGCCGACATAATTATGGCACCTGGGGCTCAGTTTTTCTGCATGCCAACTTGCCAAATGGATCTTCCAACTTTACGGCAAAAGATGATTAAATGTCTAATGAAATAATGGTAAATTGGTCATGCTGCACCCACAGAACTTAAATTTTACAAATATATTTACTAACAGTAATCATTACATCAACAGCTGAGGTGGTCTCTGCTATACATGTAAGTCTGGTAGCTTTTTGGAAGTCTCCTTGCTGCCTTTTTGTTTGCTGTTTTTTTTATTTCTGGTGTGGCAAATAAAACATGATGACAATGATGATGACGATGACGACGACGATGATGATGATGATAACTCTGTATTAATTTTGAAATATCATGTTACTTAGCCTTACCTCGTCTGGAGATTTTATTGCTTGAATCTTTCTAACAAGTCCTAGCTTCTGATAATGTTCTATAATTGGCATAGTTTGTGTTTCATATGTATAGAATCTAGCAAAGAAAATGGAAATATCATACAGTTTAATTTATTATAGATCTCAGCAAGTCTGGAAATGTTTGATGATGATCAAGACTTAAGTGCAATTACTATTACCATGTGTGTGGGCTGCACTTACTTCTGTGCAAAATGGGGGTGCGGCCTATACACAGTATAACTAAAAAAGATGGAAAGTTTTAACACAGCATGTCAAGTCAGTGGATAACAAATGACTGACTTTGAGATAGCAGATAGTTTGAGAAAACAGAGTTGGACATAGCTGGGCTAGAACTAACTGTAATTGCCTCCTTTTCCACAGGTCAGCAACATTACAGGGAAGAGTAAGGCCTCTGGAATGTAACTGGATTAAAATTCTAAAATCAAACTCATTCTTGATCTTTTACTTGCATTGCAATCTGAAGTTCCCTGACCCTGAAGATTTCTTGTTTAACACCTACCTCTTCCTAAGACTTTCAATGTTATCGTCAGATCGCCCACTGGACTTTCCCCGTTCCATTATTCTTTTGATGCACTCCTAGCAAATTGAAGATAAATTAAAACCAGCCCTATGATAAAATATTATTCAACTGTGAGATTTTTGAATTGGTTTTCTTATGTACCAGCTCCTACATGTACTCTCAAACTTTCACCTAGTCAAAAGCGGAAATTTTAAAAAGAAAGTATGAACCAAAACTTGAATTTCCAGAGGGAGGGGAGGGTGTTCAAACTTATAACCACCATGGGACGGGTAAGGATTTTTCTAGAACAACACATAGCATTTTGTAATGCTTTAATGTGAATCTACTTACATCTTCTGCACATTCAAAGAATAAAACACATGATACATCAACTTTTCCTTCCATCACCCTTTTCCATCCTTGAAGGTTATCCTCATTTCTTGGAAATCCATCTATAAGGAATTTTTTGACACTATTTTTGTTCATTGCCTAGAAAACAAAAACAATAATTTCTATCATTTAGGTATATTAATTAACTGATTTTTATATAAGGCTGGACTCAAGGTATTCATGTGCAGATAACCCAGTATCCGACCCTTAATGAAACCCTTGAACTAAATAACAAACATTGTGTATCCCATTCTGTAGTAAAGTCTGCATACGAGCCAAGTGGCTCATTAGGCCGGCCCTTATCTGCGGTTGCAGTAGCATGACACAACTAGGAGTATTTCTACTTCCCCCTGGATGTGATGCTAGTCCATCACATGGTTACCCTCCCGCCTGCATGAAATTTGTCAGTACCCATTTATAGGCCTGAGCTGAGAGAGGCACTGTGACAGTGAAGTGTCTTGCCCAAGAACACAATGGAATGTTCCCGGGCAGGGTTCGAACCCGGACTGCTCGATCCAGAAGTGAGCATACTAACCATGATGCCACTGTACTTCCTCTTAATGAAACCCCTGAACTGATAACTGTACTATGAATCGTTGTCTATCCCATTCTGTACCTTCTCAATCAAGCTGATGGTAATTTCCACAGGAACAATCTTCCCTTCTTTGATACAAGACTCTATAAGATCTCCATTCTCTGACCCACTAGCTCTTTCCTCTCGTAACAAGTCACCTGCTGATAAATGAATGTATCCAAATTCCTAGAAAAATAAATAGAAATTCAAAAAGTTGATTTTGTTGTTGTTGCATAAGAACAGTCTTGAGGAAAGGAGTGAATGGGTGAGGCAAAGTACGACGTGAGGAGATAGAGGAAAGGAGTTAGGCTGAGAGGAGAGCAGAGTGCAAGGGTAGCACAAAGAAGAGAGGTGCTGTGAGGAAAGGAAAGGCACGCAACTAGTCTAGTAGAAAAGAGATGCAAGGCAAGGAAAGGCGAAGAGAGCAGAGCAGAGCAAAGAAGAGAAGCAAGCACGGGAAGAAAGGACTAGAGTAGAGAATCTCATATTATATGAACTTCTCTAAGATGTTCATTCTGTCCTAGTCCTTTTAATAATTAAGGAATCAAATTTCCTGTTTAATAATCAAATAGTGAGTCATCTACCGGTAAAAATTGAAAATAAAGTCTAAAAAGAGTTAATTTGAGAACTCATGAAAAGCTTTGACAGTAGTAATGAAGCAAGGATAGAATGTTTGTGGTAAAAGAATGAAATGTTAAGCTTATTATTACTGGGGACAGACAGTTAGGAACCAAAACACTTGGTTTACTATTAAAAATCTGAACAAAACCTAATCGCGTTTATTTGGAAAATAATGTTTCGATGGCTTTGTTTTAATGATCACAAAGAATCCCAGATATAAATATTATTCAAAGTTTAACTAATGGACCTCTCATAATATCAATTACAGCACCACGTTTGCATAACTAGACCGCACATCAAGAATACAAATAATGCGCGTACAAGTAAGCTTTAATTTATACCTCTACTATTCTCTCGCATTGAGTTCCTTTCCCGGCGCCCGGTCCGCCAAGAACAAAGATAACAATCGGCTTAGCAGCTGAAGTCATCACCCTTTGTACTGAAGAAGTAAGCCTTCCTAAAAGACAGGTTAGATGAAACATGAACTAACGTTTGGATCACACACTGCGCCTGAAGAAAATGATGTGGATGATTTTCTACTTCGATTGAGTTAGTCCGCTGCTTACAATGCCTGCATCATGCATGATGACAAAATAACACTTACTAGGGAGGTATAAAATTGATTGACTTGCATACAAATTGAATTCACTGTATTTGTAGAGTTATATTATTAAAAGACTTTTGGAAGATACTTGAGCCATTAAATAATCATTTAAGTTTCTTTTTCTGTAGTTTCGAGGCAAAACAAAGTAAAAACTTCTTTAAAAAGTCTAAAAGCTCTGTCCTAACGAATACTGATAATATACCCCACCCCCATATGTTATTTTTGACACTCGAAAACAACATGGCGGCGGAAGAGAACGCTTCGTGTTGCAAATAAAACTAAACCACAATATCGTATCAGTTTTTGAAATGTACTTCCCAATTGGTTGGCCGAAGTACTTCAGTTCAAAGGATGTCCATTGTGGTGAGCTAAAATCCCTAAGATATAACAGAGATCGCTCGCTGCTGGCCGTAGTTTCGGACCATAGTGTGTGCATTTGGAACAACCGAGTGAGTATAGATTACACTTTATAGCTTTTTACAATTTTATGCTTGTGCCTTATAGGATCAGGATGGTATGATGTCCGTGAAGGGGTCTTGAGCAACGAATTTTCCGCGAATTTTCAACGGATAATTAAAATCGGCGGTTGTTTTTGTCCATTCATGTACTATAAGACTCAGATTTAGCTCATCGGTGGAAATTGGGATTTTCTGAAAATTTTACCGGTGCAGATCGCCATTGAGAGGGGCTGTTTGGTGAAGAAAATGTAAGTGAGAGGGTCCTCGTCTTGTGAAATTTTCGTAAGATGGGGAAAATCACAGCATTTGCTTCAATCTTCTTTTTACACTCATCCCCTGCTAAATGTATAAATCCCAGGGTGTCTAATCGATGAAATCTATAATCGATGATAATTGATACTAATCAGTTCCAATCATTATCAATATCAATTAATTGATTGATTGTGGTAATTGATGACCTACTGATGAAGAGGATTTGTGTGACCTGTTATCAAAAAATTACTGTCATCAATTTCCAATGGCAATTGATGGTCTAATTGGTATCGATTTGTTGCATTATGACAACATGAGGTGTAGATAACAAGCATGTTTATCTAGTCTTAGATGAAGGCCTTTTGTGACTATCAATTGATCATTGATTGACCGACACCAATCTATACCCATTACCTAATTTCATCGACTGATATCGATTGATTTATTGCTTTCCCGATTATCGATTTCCATCGATTGGACACCCCGGGAATAAATGTGACCTAGGCTCGAATCAGAATTTGAATACGTCTGCTTCAATTACCTCGAATCAGCTCGAATCCCAGATCTGGTGTCATTCATGGTGTGAGTTTAGTGTTGGCTCTCACACTTTCCCCAGGGGTTTTTGCAGTCTCACAGTCATCAATAACCTCCAGTTCTAAATCTCATCATTCCCTTATTATAACCTTGTCAATCATAAAAAAGATTTCATCCCAGGGAAATAAAAATACTTCATTTTATGAAGTTTCTTAGGAATGTTCGCATTTCTTCTGGATTATCTTTTTGAGGATATTATGTTGATTTCACAGTTTGATCAGTATTTAAGCATCTTGATTGATAAATATTCTAAGGTTTTCTTGTTTATTTGATAATATCTCTTAAGCCAAGAGTGCTGGTGGTTGCCTATCGGCGATCATATGATGCTATTAAAGATGTTGGAAGGAATGTTACTGTTGCCTGGAAACCAGATTCCACTGCTTTGGCCATTACTGTAAGTGAACTGTAGTTAGATATTTGTCCCTAACTAAAATGAAATATTGCCAAGTTAAGACATTCTATATTTTCACATACACAACTGTAACAACATACTGAAAAAGTGAAAATATATATTTTTAGCTTTTAAAACGTCTCTGCCAAACTGATGCTATCATCAATTACACCATTCATTAGATTTGAATTTGCATCTTTTTATTTAAGTTTCCAGAACAGAAATATCATATACATTTACAAATGCTGTTAACAGAAAATGGTATGGGTCATAGTTACATGTATGCTAAGAGAAATATTTTATTCTAAACTGCAAAATGTTGCATTGTGTTGATAGTATTTCTTCTTTCCAGTTTTGTAACTTCTTTTCATATTATATGCAGACTTCTGAAGGAAAAGTTGTATTCTTAGAGTTACAGAGAAGTAATGGGGTTCAACTTTATGTTCCAAGATTTTCAAGGTGAGATAACATAGTCAAATGATCATATCTGGACATGAAATGATCAAAGACATGTAAACTGCAAGCAGTTAAACTCCTGAATTACAGACACAACAAATTGTATCTACATGTAAATAGTTCTTAAAAATAGTTATGGTCAGATTTCCCCAACAGCCATAGAATCTCCTTTTAGACTGACTCTTTCCTGTGCTCTTTTGGCTGTTATTTACCACTGTGAGCTACATTCGTTCATATACATCCATTCAATCTTCTAAGATGACAAACTTTTGACCCACAAACAATATTTACACTTGCTACAATTTGGTGAAAACTGTTTTAATTTTGATATTTCAGTTACTCTTGGCGACACTCTTCTGTGAGTTCTCAGGCAGGTGTGCCCGCTCTGAAACTTGTAGAAATTGCCATTGTGCCCATCTCAGGTGGTGTTACAAGGTACATGTTGTATTAAGTATATTATTGCATTCAAGACAACATTAACGTACCTAACT
This sequence comes from Orbicella faveolata, assembly GCF_042242905.1. Taxonomy (NCBI): domain Eukaryota; kingdom Metazoa; phylum Cnidaria; class Anthozoa; order Scleractinia; family Merulinidae; genus Orbicella; species Orbicella faveolata. Next base: position 2,723,594 of record NW_028301541.1, read on the forward strand.
GCCACCCGACAAGACAGTATAATTATGTAACTCAATCATGGTTGATTGTGTACTGAATTATGAGTAGCATATCTACCATGAGAGACAGTGTTTCATCGGGATATCCAAACACTGAGAATAGAGTTGAAAATATGACGTACAGGGGAACATTTTTGACAAAATTTGATGTGTTTGGATAGCCGATGAAACATTGTCTCGAGTGTTTGGTATATCTTCTCAATCAAAACAAAAAGTAAGGAGTAAACAGAGACTGAAGTAAAATTGTCAAAATCTATGCTTATTAAGACCGGGTATCCAATCCTCCTTCACTGCTGTGATTTTCTTTGTTTTAACTTGATGAAATATAAATGAGTTTGAGAAGATGTGTTCCAAAATCATACTGGGCACATTTAACTTTCCCAAATCTGCTTGATGTACACGTTAAAGAGCACACCAGAACACTTTGCTCTGGCAAAGGGCTATCACTCCAAAGTCAGCTTCGCAATCTTACTACAGTTAATTTACCATTATCAACTTCAAGTAGATTAGTAGCTTTTGTAAGTGTTGCGCTTGCCTACTTACCCAGCCCAACAGTTTACTTAGAAACCAATACCTTTGTTTCCACTAGCTTAAAATACCTCTCTAAGATACATCATTCAGTGTGTTCCTTCAGGTGGAACTCTATCACAGATAGATTAGTCATCCAGGGCTGGGTTGTTCAAAAGCCAGTTAACCCTAACCCAGGATTAGATTTGTGTAATTTGAGATAATGCAAGCTCCAAACTGAAGGACAAACAATATAAACAGAAAACCTCATCGAAAAGTTACAAAACTGAAATCAAAATTTTTGCTAATCCTGGGTTGGCTTAATTGGGCTTTGAACAATCCGGCCCAGGTAGATACCAGGATCAAATTCTTAAAACTTATTCTTACTTTTTATGTAAAGCACATTTTAGTTGACATTAACTACATATTAATGTTTTTCTTTTTCTTTTCTACCAGTGTGGCTCCAAGGCATGATGAGTTATTTGTATCGACTGGTAGTGGTCTCCTTCAGCGAGTCAACTGGCACGGCTTGCTTGAAGGAGACATGACCATGTCTATACACTCCATACCATTTACAAACGACTTGGAAAATGCAAGAGGTACATGTAAATAAAAGTAACATGTCTTGAGTAAATTATCTGATTTCTTCTTCATGTATATGTGGGCAATTCCATGTGAGAATGTGAAAAATCCAGATTTTTAAAAAGTGGTTGGACTTAAAATCATACCCTGTACTATGTTGTTGACAAGTTATAGTACATAGAAAAATAAGTTTCAGTTTGCTTGTGATAGCAACACATTTAGGGGGGGTCTCCAAAGTAAGTGTTTATTTTTTAATAATAAACAATAGGTGAGAGACAAATTTTTAACTTGCTATATAAAACTTGGAAATGATTTGTGTCTACAAACAGTTATATCAGAAGAAATACCTCAAAGGAGTTAATACATAAAAAATATAAATTTCACCCTGAACTTTTTTTAAAAAATAGTTATTAACAAAGTAAATTTTGTTACGGACGTTACGTAACGTCCGTAACGTTTACACAATCTTTTTCCATTCTTAAAATAACTATTTAAAAGATTTCAAAGATATTTCTGCCACAAAGCTAAATATTCTTTAGAAACACTTTGGTAAAAAGCAGTCCCTGAAAAACTGCAACATTTTCCACATAATGGTAACAAAACTTTGTTACGGACGTTACGTTACGGACGTTACAATTCTTGAAGCTTACATTTGAAAAAGTCTCAAGAACCCAAACATTACACTCAAAGACAATTTGTCGTTTTAAACATTAACTTGTTGCACCTAACATCAATGGAATTAGTATTCTGGTTAAACAGTTATTTCTCTTGATAGTTTTTCAAACTTTCTTGTGTTTCCTTATAACTTTGAAAAGTTTTTCCACGGCAGGCAGCTCCGGAATTTCAAAAGGCCCACTGATAAATTGGGAAACAGTTACTGGATCAGAAAAAATGTTTGAAAAGTGGACTGTGTCCACGTCATCTCGTCTAGGCCAATGGAAAGTACTGGCACTATTTCTGTGCAGGAACTTGAATTCTACAAAACTGCCACTTTTCTTCATTACTCTCCCAAAATAATAGGTTTTGATGTAATCAACTGCATAGTATTGCCCTGGTTGAATAGTTGGTGGTGGAATTGGGCAAAGGCTTTTCTGGTGCAACTCTTGGATCATATGGAGTTTTGTAAGCATAGCTTACAGGAGTGTCACCAGGATCTTGTACATGTGAGGCAGACAACTTTTTCTTAAGCCTGTGCAATCGCACTCTTTCCCTACACTTCTTTCTTTCAAGTTCAACTTTTCTTGGATCAACAGCTTTCTTTCTACTTTCCCTTTTCCTAAGTCTGTCTTTCTCTTTATGTGCTGCATGCTTTTCTGCATTTTCTTTGATTTTTTTTCTGTGATTTCGGACTCTTTCTGCCACAGTTAAACGCATTTTTGGATATGTGAATTCTCAAAGAAAGCAGTGTTTTAGAGAAGGAATTAATTATATTCACTGGAGTCCAGTATATGTCTGTGGGCTCAGATAGTTTGCAAAGAGCATGCTCAAAGCTGAGTACATTATGTAAAATGAATGTAGTGTCCTTCATACTGTGTTGGGACATTTCACGTCTTTAACATAAAGTACCAACCAGTTTGATTTGTAAAATGTTAAATACAAGCCTTTTTAAACTTATATGTCCAAAAAACTGTGGCCAACAATACAAAAAAGCTGATTTATTGTGTGCATTTTATAATAATTCACACAGTGTAACGTCCGTAACATTGGCTGTAACATCCGTAACGTTAAAGTTCACATAGCATTACATAATTGCGAAAGCCAGTTTAAATTAAATTAAGCTTTTTGGTTCACACAACTACTATACTTCAAATATTTGGAGCAGTTCATGTAATAAGCCCTGACACTTCACAGGAATTTTCCATTAATACCAGTGCTCTGGCTCATGTGGTTGTTTTTTATGTAACGTCCGTAACGGTGTGTTTTTTGCTCTATTTTAAAATATAGGCCAGTCAAGTGGAAAACTTTTATAACTCAATTAATGCGTCAGCAGGCACAAACATGATCAGCAATGTAACATTGGACAATCTCTTCCTATCCTTTGCCTGTGCTAGATTAAAGTTTCAAAAATGACTCTGAATGTAACGTCCGTAACTGTGGAAATGCCCATGTACTGATTTATTTCCATCCACTATAAGAAAGAAGCCACTTGCATATTAACATTTAAAGACAGTATTTATTTCCCTGACGTTAATACTATAAGGAGTACTATAGTTGTAGTCAGGCATGATAAAAATAAGAATTAAAATTTTGTTGTCACTGACTGAAAAACTTTTTGTGTGGATGTTTTGGTTAAAATACTATAACCTTCTTCAGCATAAATGGCTACGAATGCAAACGAGTGCTTAAAAGAGCCGCGGAAACGTCACTTGCGATTGCCAAGGACCTTGTAAATGTCAAGAATGTAAATGTGTTCATTAATGGCATTTGGTTCGTGAATTGAGTGCCATTCTTCTAAAAATAATCTTTTTGACCATTGGGAACAGCGGTCAATGATCTTGATGTTGTCAAGGTCAAATTCATGATTGTTTTGTATGCAGTGTTGGGCTAATAAAGAATTCCTGTCTCCTGTGAAAATCGCTCTCTTGTGTTCTCTAGTCCTGAATCTTAGGGCTCTCGATGTATGACCGATGACTGTGCATTATCTGATTTACATGCTTATAAATATAATTTTGTATTATAAACTGCATGATCAGAAAAGCCATACAAAATTTTCATAATTGAGTACATGTATGTCATCAGTACATTGAAATTTCAGTAGAAATATCAGCCAAGTGATTAACTTTTAATTGAAAGTTTCTTCTGCATTCAAGAAAATTCATTCAATCCCAGTTCAGGTTACGTTTTGAGAGTTTGCTCACGCAGACTCAACTGCCTGTATTTTGGAGGTGGCCATACACTGTTTTATAGATGTAGAGATAAATATTATTTCTGGTTTCTCTGAGACTAACTGAACTGTCTGTAATATAAGGGTGTCCGTGTTATGGATTATCCAATAACAGGTTCTACTGTACAGAAGTTTGCTGACTATGGAATTTTAGTTATTCACTTAATATTTACTTGTTCCTCACAGCAATTCCTTTAAAGACTGAAGGGGTGAGTTTCCGCGCGATGGAGTACAGTCCTTTACTTGGAGGGTTTGCTGTTGTGTTAGCAGATGGCAGAGGAGGCTTTTTGTCGGCGGACACAGCCAACTTTGAGTGCTCTGTAAGTATGATTTGAATGCCAAAGTTTGCATAAATTCTGTCATTTTTTATGATTTTCTCAATCTTGTACAGTACCTTTCACAGGATTTCATTAAGGGCCAGGAACCAGGCAAATTAACCAGCTGTGAGGATGATTTTGCCCACCTGGTTTGACCATCAAGAGGAAAGTTTTTCTCTTAAAGAAGTTCAGTTCAAAATGTTTTGCCCACCTATGAAAACCAGTTGCCCTTTTGCTGAAAACGTCAATGAAATCCCAGCTTTTATTTTCAGGACGGAACCATTGCAGTGTCTCAGTACTTTGATCATGCTGTTTTAATTTAGAATATCAAGGTTAATTTTTTCCATACCGGGTAATTTATTGTAAGTTGCTTTTTTCTTACTTAGGATATCATTGGTTTATGGGCAAGAGATTTGAGCTCAGCAACTTGTGTTGCTATTAACCATAGATACAGATTGATAGCATTTGGATGCACAAAGTAAGTTAACTGAACAAACCTATACCTCCCAAGATCAGCACCAAGATTCTCCCTACTGTTTTCAGAACATTTCTGTAATTTTTCTTTGAAGAGAATTAGTTTTTGATCAATAATTCTCTCCTGTGCAAGAGGATCAAGTCCAGGTTACCATTAAGCTTTGACATGTTTCCTCATGTACTGCATTTTAAGGATACCATTGAGAGCAAACAGTACTCAATACAACATTAAGAGCATCAAAATGTACAGTATAATAATTGCAATAAAAATTGTGTATAATTACATATTAGGATTTTGTGCTGTCCAATTTGGTAAAACTGGAAACAAAAATTCTGAGAACTGTCAGAATTAGACAAGGCTACCAGATGTCTAATTTATAGAATGATATATATTATTTTATTATTTTACTATAAATTATTAATACAAATTTTTCAAGAGCCACTGTAATAATTGGAAATCACTGTCACAGTGACAAATCTTTAACAAGCTAATAGTATTAGTTATTACTTTCCTTTTTGGTTCTTCATGTCTATTTTTTGCTTTTTTTCAGTGGTGAAAGTCTGGTGTACGGTTTTGATGATCCGACAGGAGGATTACAGCTTTCTCACCGCCTTGTTTTATCAAGTAAAGATTACCCTGGTATCCTTCATGAGTCACAGTTAACATGTTTAGCAGGTTTATATTAGACCACTAAAAATAAAATATATTTTCAGATTGTATACCCTGTAGGTTTTTTAAAAGATTTTTTAAAGGAAATCCCCTGTTTCTGGAACATAATAAGAAACAGAGACAATTTGTTTTAGTATTCCTTGAAGAAAGTACATTCATTTGATTTGTAAGAATGTGGAGTATAGTTAAATAACTACCCCTGCCCAATATCGTGGAATCCCGATTTCTCAAACCCTTGAATTTTTTAACCTTCCAGTAACTCAAACCAAAAAAATGTTTCCCTTCCCATAGTCAAACGCTGTAATATTTTACCCACGACAGCTAGAACTACCTGAGTTTTCAAAACAATTTTTGTCTCCTTTGGAGGTTTCAAAAATCCAGATTCCACTGTAGTTATTCAAGACCTGATGGGATACATGTAGTTTGATTTGCATCTTATTTGAATTCTACTGAGTGGAGTCAGGTAATGGGACTTCTTTGCTGATTACTTTTCAAAGTCTTAGACTTAGGGTTAGGGTTAGACTCTTTTGGACTTCTCAAAACCTTGACCCTCAGTACAGATCCTTACTATTATACCAAACTCTTAAATTAAGACTAAGATGAAAGTTTCTAAGGTGGAGAATTTTGTGTCAGTGTAATTGACCAATAGCCGTTAGGTCATTTCAGATGTTCCTTAACAATACAAAACACTCAGACACTGTCCAGGCTACAGGTGGTATCCAGTCTCTCTCCTGGACTCCTGATGGCTGTGCTATTGCTGTGGCATGGTCATGGGCGTGTCATGGTGGACTTGCCGTGTGGAGTGTATTTGGATCACTCTTGATGTGTACTCTTGGAGGAGACTATGGGTAAAACAAATTAATAGTAGTTAATACATGGTACATGTGCGAGTCTGTACTACTCATCAGAAAATTCCTTGTAAGAATGTGCATGTTAAAAGGTGTATTTTATTCTGATCTCAAAGCATGACTGACACAAGCTGTGGTCTTCATGATTGCACAAAACAAAGATATTACACCTTGATAATTGCAGCCAATTACACCATTATTATCCCTCTGGTATTCTCTAAAAGAAATGGAGAACATTTTCTGTAGTTCTCAATAGAAAAAAAGAAATATTTTGATAACTGCAATTATGCAACCAAGCGATCCAAATGGCTTCCAGTATCAGTAGTGATAGCAATACAGATTGCTGGTCTGAATTGTAATCTCACTGGCATTTGTCATCAATGCAGTACTTAGGTGACTTAATAGTAGTTACATGGTAGAATTAGGAGGAGATTGTGAACTTGACTTGATATATTGTCTTTCACAGGACATCCCAAGAGGCTGTACTCCACAATCCACTTCACATCAAGTCAATGGTTAGTCAGATTCATGCTTGGGATTGAGTCTACCTTCAAGCTTAGTGGACCTGATTAGGCGGGCACTTATCTCAGGTTTCCATAGAATGAAACTGCTCCCCTGGATGGGGATGTGCTATGCTTTAATCCCAGATCCCATCATGACAAGCCTTGTGATAATGACAAACCAAAAACACCAGAAACTAAAATTGATTGTTTCACCTTTACCTACCGTTTTTTAGCAAGTGAAAAATGAGGCCTCAGCACTCTATCATCAACAAGTTCTGTTGCCCAATGCAGATGCTGGACTCTCCTTATGTTCTGTCTGTTCTGTCCTTTCTAAATTGTCTTTGGTAGTTCCCAGCTTTGGTGTCCTTCTGTCTATTAATAATGTAGTTTTTGAAAATGTAAGATGGTTTAACATGTAGTACAACAGCTCTTGAGTTTTTCACTGACACTTTATGTTTTTAATTGCCTGATGCTAGGGATGGGGCCCAGAAGGTTACAACTTGGCAATGGTGTCTGCAGAGGAAGAAAGTGGCACTTCAGGTAGAGATTTCCTCTTGCTATCAAACAGACTGGTGATGACAATAAATGAAAAATGAAATGAAATAAATGAACAACAGGGGGCAGTTCTATCTGACCATGTTTTTTTTGTTCTGAAGTTTTAAGTTTAAACTTCTTATTTTGCTTGGCTACAGAAAACTCTAATTTGTAAGTTGTTTTTATTCTGGCTTTCAATGATGAAAGGATGGTTTTATATTGAGACATCGGCATTGGGAGATAACTTGCTTACAAGGGAAAAAAATATGATAGTAAATGGAAGTCTTTTCTAAAAACCCCAAAGGTTATACATATGTATTGTAAGCACATGTAGCATTTAAATTATTAAGGTTACTAAAATAATCTTTACACCATTCCGCTACTGAAAGCCAAAAGCTGGAGGTAATTTTGCAATAATAAATCGAGAAAGAAAATGGATTCAAAACAACTTGCTAGGATTTTTTCAGAGTGGTCAGCTGAGGGCTATGAAGTGTTACTTTCTTAGTTAGTTTATAATTATTTTTTTCTCTGAAAATACAATAAACTACAGTGAACTTAATATTATTAGCTTAATATTGAACAAGTTTCGCTGATGACGTAATTTAATTTTTTGCTTTTTATTTTTGATAGACGGCATAAATGATGATATTTCAGGTATAAATTTAAATAACAAACAGTTAAAAGGTCTTTAATCAATGGCCATGAATTTTAAATAAATTACAATAACATTTTCTTGATAATTTTAAAATGAAGTAAAAACATCTTTTCAACATGTTGAATAAGTTTACTGAAAATGTCATTTTTAAAACCTTTTAGCTGTTGTTATGTTTGGTTCTGAGATTGCTTTACCCAACTTTTCAGCCAATGAAAAAAATCATCGGTCATACTCAAATTTTATGGTACACTCTTTCTTCAACCTTGGTGACCTCCAGATTGACTTTCTGTAACTTGCTAGAAACAGAAAGAAAACTGTAACTTGTTTTTTATTCCTTCACCATAAAAACAGTTAAATAAATGCAATCTATCATAATTTAGATAACTGATGATCAATTGCTTTAAAGCCACTTACAAGAAGTGACAACAACAAAAACATTTACGGTGTGTTTCTTTAAGAAAATCCAAGATTGGATTCTTAAATCTTTTACTAAAACAGATCAATCCAAGATCTCTCGGATCATGGTGCATCAAAGGAACCGAAGAATCTACTCCCCGTTTAGTAAAGAAATGCAAAATCGGTTTTCGGATTCTTTCGGATTTAAGAATCCAATTGTGGATTTTCTTAGAGAACTGCACCCTTAATTGTAGCACAAAAAAGGTGTTAAATCCAAAAAAAAAAGAAATAGAAAGTGTGTATATCCTTATTTGATTACATTACTTTTGGTTGACATTATGATAATGGTTACTTAATATTTGTTGTTGCTGTAAGCAGTTTCAGTACAGTGTACCTGACTGTATATTGCTACTTATTTTTAACTTATTTTGTCTCAAACCTATTGTTAGGCGACATTATGCAACTTCAGTTTGTTAAAAGCACCTTGACAGTAAATCCATGTATGGTAAGTGAAAGGATCACAAAGCACTTTTCCTTTTACTTTCAAATGAAATTCTGCTGTAGTTTGGTTGAACATTCATTCAGCAAGAAATTATTATTGTTCACAAGTCATGAACAACACATAATTTCAAACAAAATCACCACCCAAGTGAATATATGAAAGATCTTATATTTAAACTTTGGAGAATGATATGAAGACATGATTTATCACCACAGGTATTTACAAAGCTTAAGCAGTTGTGAAATTAAAGCCTGAAAACTTCAGGCTTGAAGGGAATTCGAACCCATGACCTCTGCTATCCCATAGGTCGGTGCGGTGCTCTACCAGCTGAGCTATCAAGCCATCTGGTAGTCTCCTCCGCAGCCGTTTTTTGGGATGTCACGCAACGCTCCCAAAAAACAGCTGCGGAGGAGACTAGCCATCTGGGAGTTGGTCATGTTGCAAGTTTGTAATATACCCTAGATGGTGAATATACTAGTGAATAAATGAAAGATCATAATTATATTTGAGCTGTGGAGAAAGATATGGAGACATGATCATTGCAATAAACACACAACTTATTAGCAGTTGTGAAATTAAAGCCTGAAAATTGAGATTGTTTCTTTTTGAGCTACTAAGTGTAATATGTAATTTGGCTTTAGAACTCCACTTTCCACTTTTGCCATCACTTCATAGCATGTTTCATTTTGAATTCTCTTATTTTTGATCTACAAATTGGGTCAAAGACATGCTGGTCTAATGAAATCTCCAACGCACTGTTATTTGTGTTGTCACGCAATGCTTCTTCTCCAATGGAGTGTTGCAAGATGCCCAATAAAGGGCTGCATAGAAGACAAGTCTAGTGGTGATTGCAATGGACTTGGCATTGAAGAAGGGTTTCTGTCTCATATGTTGTAATTTCATGTCACAGAGCAACCACGAGCATCTCTTTCTCCAAGGAGAGGAGTGTTTGTATCTCAATACTGGAGACATGGTGTCCGAGACACAGGATTTGATAGAGGGGAATGGAACTAGGCCTGTGATTGGTGGAACTGTTGGGCACAGTACATTGGTCAGTAACAAACAATGGATTGTTATCCAGGTGGGTTTGTTTGAGTGCGTGACTTGGGGACTGTAACGCCATCACTAATTGTATAATTTATTTTTTTGTGCGTGTGAACTCAATCTACATGCAAACATTTCTTAAGATCTAAAGTGCTTTTGTTTTTTAATCATTTTAGATTCCTTCAAATTATCTGGATAGCAACTGGCCAATCAGGGTGAGTATCTGAGCACAAAAACTGACACTTTTGAGTGTTAGAGCATAGTTGGTAGAGTTACTAACTATGGTTCGAGCTACCTTCATGTGACCTTGATAAATTGTTTTCTTTAGTGTTAGCGTTGTGTTTCCTCTGCTTTTAATTATATTTTAAAAGGATCAACGCAAGCCTTGCGCGCGTTTTCTCGCTAAAATATCCCTGACATGGAGGGAGCCTTATTCGATTGACCTATCAGAATGCTGAAAAGGGTGTCCTATAAACCAATCAAGATCTGTGCGCATTCACCCCCGTTCGGAAAATCAAAACCAATCACTTCGCTTACTTCACTCTTTTTGCCTTGTTTTTCTCGTAGTATGCAGCTGTTGATAAAACCGGACGCTGCGTAGCTGTTGCTGGCAGAACAGGAATCGCTCATTATTCACTCAATAGCAGAAAATGGAAACTCTTTGGAAACGTGTCACAGGTATGCAAATATCATAGCTTATGAAAATACGGGTAGAGGGGCGGGGGGAGAGAGCAGGGTAGGAGGGGTCAGGTGGTTGCACTCAGTACTGTATATCAACAGTCGTCTACGAGTCCATTAGCCAGGATTTTTTGATATTTCACCCCTGATTTATCATTACATTAAATAACGTTTTGTTGTACGAGGAAGACTGTGATCGTCGATACTATTTCTTATTACCTGTAGGAACAAAGCTTCTCGTGCCGAGGTGGCCTGTCTTGGTGGAGAGATTTTCTCATTGTGCCGTGTTACAACTTAAGCTCGTCATCAGATGAAGTAAGTGTCGGTTTGTTTTTTTTTTTTTTTTCGATAAATTTAGATTTGAATCAATTTGTATGAACTGTATTTCTCAATTTCCCATACGTAGATGAACAAAATTCACAAGCAGATAACAAAATTTCCCTTTGAATTTTTTACAGGTTCGTTTTTATCCCAGGACATGCAACTTGGACAATGCCTTTTCGCTGAATGTCAAGCTCCCTGCTCCAGCATTCCTGGTGAATGTGTTTCGTTGTTTGCTGTTGGTGTACTGTTCTGACTGTCGAGTGGTGTTCTTCTCGCTGGAAAGGACAGACGATAATCCAAGTAAGGAGGGTTGTGAAGTACTTCCTTTTGTCAGATTAAAACCAATTCACGACGACGTATATGAAAATTGTTCAACGATACGATTATCCCTTCCCAGTTGTTTGAGGCGGGTGGCTTACCATCTAACATAACTTAAGGGCAAAACGACTTTGCTATGTATCATGGGGGTTGATATTCTTAGTCCTACAACCTGGTCCTTGAATAGAATAGCCCCTCTAGATAACAGTTTAGGTCAACAAGGTTCCTAATGCAAATATTATCCTACTTGTTCCAGGATTAAAAGGAGAACAGACGCGCAACCGAGAAATAAAGAAGAGAGAAGACTAGGGAGAGCTGAGGGGGCACTTCTCTCTCCCTAGTTCCCCCTTTTTTCCCATCTCTCTCACTTGTCTGTGAGCGCTCGCTTCAAACAACAAAACAATAACAAAACCACGTTAGCGATAACTAAAACTTGATTCAGTTATTGTTTTCCACGTTCTTCACTCTCTTTGCATCCTTACAGATGTTCCCGAGGTACATGTGTCACGCGTGCAGGAAGTGTCTTTAGTTAATCACGTGCCGCATCCCTTAGCAGTGGTACATGTCACGCTAACTTCATTGTATGCCGGTAAGTGAAATGTCACGCTAAAACGTCACAGTATTCTGTTGTTATAAATGTCACAACATCTGATTACATGTCACTCTAACTTTACCTTGGATTGGTATCTGAAATGACACATTAACCTTACAGTATGTTATTAAGAAAGGTTTTTGACATCATGCCATAGCCCTCTTCAGGAGATGAGAAACAGTCTCATGAAACTTGTCAACTAAACTGACGCTTCTTTGAGCTCTGAGGTGCCGACCACACTGATACGTTTTCGCATGAAAACGCATACTTTTTGATGCGTTACGACTAAAACGACCGAAAACGCTAATGAAAACGTAGGCTTTCGAAAACGGTTTCAAAACAGGATCCCTTTTGAAAACGCATTGTTTTGAAAATGCTCCATTTCTAGCGTGGACAGGTGAAAATGGATCCTAAAAAAGCGTCATATACTGCCGTTTTCATCAGCGTTTTCGGTGGTTTTAGTTTGAACGATAGGCAAAGACGTATAAAAAAGTATGCGTTTTCGTACGAAAACGCATTAGTGTGGACAGGTGAAAACAAAACGAAAATCCTAGTGTGGTCGGAAAATATTTGCTGCGTTTTCATTGAGACAAGAACGAATACTTGTAAATACGCATTAGTTTAGTCAGGGCCTAAGGAAAGATTGCGTGATATGCCCAAACTTAAAGACCCTCCGCTTAAAAGACTACATAGAAACCCACCTCAATTAAAGATATTTTAAACTGTCTTTTTGTTCTCAGAATACCAAGGCTCTGACGGACTGGACGGTGTGGAATCACTTATCACAAATGTTGGTGGACGCTTACTAATGCTGCAAAAAGACAAGGCATCCCCTGAAAGAAAATCTAAAAAGGTATCGGTAATGTGAATTAGTGTTTAGCAAACCCTGGATCCTTAGTAACTTTTGATTGAAAATACAATCGCATACTTTTCACTTGGCCGTGTGATTGTGTTTTTTTTCCCATGGCTAAAATGGCTGACAGGCTCGATGTGCACTGTACGAGCAACATCGTGGCTGTTATTTTGGTCGTCTTGGAAAGAATTATGAATCTTTGTGTCATTTGGAACAGAGAGCGAGCTTTCTGCCATTTTTTAGCAACTTTCAAAGTAGCTGAAAAGTAAACCTTGGATTTTAACAAGAATCGAACCCATGAATTTTGTGATTCCAGTGCAAACGCTCTACTACTGCTTTACGAAGCCGAGAGAACCGGTCAACAAGGAGAAAGAAAATGGATGCAGGGGACCACGAATTACCGTAAATCCTCGAATTAGCGCCCCCCGCCTGCCCCTATCTTCTCCTAAATTTGAAATAAGCGCCCTGGGCGCTAATTCGAGGATTTACGGTAATTGCGAAAATGTTTTGGGGTCTTTGTTTCAAAAGTTGTGTTGATTAACCTGACTTCTTTTCTAAATAAAATTTCGCATCCGCAAAGTAATTGCGTACTAATGAAACTGTGTTTTTTGTTTTGTGTAGTCGTCATTTTGCTCTCCTGTTGTCCTGGCTTCGTGTGTGGAAAACGTGTGGACATCCTCAACGTCGAGTCGAACTAAACGGCATCTGATGGAAGCTCTGTGGCTAGGATGCGGAGCGAATGGAATGAAGGTACACCAAGCTAATGTTGATGTTTATACAAATTCTCATTTCTGGTCTCCATATGATCGTTCTAGTTTAGTTAGGAGAATTTGTTATTAGATGTTCATTTAAAGCTTCTTTATTTTCATACATGACGTGCTTGATTTTGTGTTAAAGTTTTCAAGAGAAATTAGATCTTGACCGTTGTGTCGCTAGAGAGCTTAAGACTTGAGGTCACATCTTGCTATTATCAACCGCTTTCCCAGTCATTTTTCAAAACCTGAATTTCCACTTTGGAAAGGAGCTCGTTTCCTTAACGGAAAATAACTCAAGTCATGTCTGTTTGGTTTGATTCACAGGTTTGGCTCCCTTTATTTCCTGGAAATGATGAAAACCCGCCGAATTTCCTGTCCAAGCGAATTATGCTGCCATTTCAACTGAACATCTATCCATTAGGTAAACATTGTAACGGTTGGACTTTCTACAATTACATTGGGATCAGTGACAGTAAAAGGAAAGCAAAATGGTGATACTGTAAAATGCATTTAAGCCGTGGGTTTAGGTTTGTTTAAAAGGGAATTTGGAGGAGTTATTTTCAGTGGGCCTTCTAATCGGAAGGAAGTTGCCTTTCAGACGATGATTGCTTATATTTGAAATGAAGTCTCGTCTGAAACATATTTCGTGCAGAGCTTTTTGGGACCTCGCAGTGGGATGGGGCGGGGGAGAAATGGGGAGGGGTGGGGGAGAGGTGGGGTCTTATTGTGATTTTAAATTCTAGCATGGAGAGCTAACATCGAGATGTGAAAATTAATTACGTTTGACCTATAATTTATAATATATTTTTTCACAGCTGTGTTATTTCAAGATGCTGTGATTCTTGGTGCAGCCAATGAGCCAATGCCTTTAGAATGTACATCGCCAGCTCCAACCTCTCTATCACCTCAAGCCTTTCCTTTCTGTACGCTAGAAAGAACGGTGAGTCACCTTTTCATTCAATACAGTCGTAAAGTGTTGAAATTTGAAATTATCCTCAGTGATCCCATACATTTCTTCTCTTATTGGTTCTCGAGAATTTGGTGATACATCAAGACAGTAACCCTATGTTGATGATTATCGTTATTCTCATCACCTGAGTGCTTGATAATGTATTGATAATAAAATCTTAATACCAATTTCACTGTCTTGTTACTAGAGTCATGTTGAATGGTTTCATTTGAATTTAATCCGATTGTACGCTTGCTTTGCTCTTAGACTCAAATATACCTACATCATGTTTTGAGGCAGCTCCTGCGTCGAAAGTAAGTGCTGTTCCCGTTTAGTCTATTGTCTAATTTAAACAATTTTGTTGAACTTACAGTACATAGATAAATGAGCGAGCGAGCGAACGAACAAACGAATATACGAACAAGATAGAGAGGAAGTGGCCGAATGACCGAATGGACGGAAGAACGAACGAGCGGACGAACGAGCGGACGAACGAACGAACGAACGAACGAACGAACGAACGAACGAACGAACGAACGAACGAACGAACGAACGAACGAACGAACGAACGAACGAACGAACGAACGAACGAACGAACGAACGAGCGAGCGAGCGAGCGAACCAAGCAACTTAACAACCATCCAACTATCCATGGAACCAACCGGTGAAACGAGAAGTAGGTTTGGGACCAAATTGAAGTGTTTTTTTGTGATAACAAGCAACTGATCAAGCTTTCACATTTGAGATAAAAGAGTTGAACAACAATGACGATGCATTAGAGAGTTCTTTTTTTGTTTTTCTCAGTTCATCTCAGTAGTTACTTTTACCCAAATGTCTCTAACTTGTTGTTTTAGATTTTTAGCTAATCTTGGGTTTTTTCTCTTGTCCTTAGCTTGGGACAACAGGCGTTGAAGATTGCCAATATGTGTTGTGACTTGCCATACTTCCCTCATGTGCTTGAACTCATGTTACATGAAGTGTTGGAAGAGGAAGCCACAGCATCTGAACCCATTCCAGGTGATAAGGACGAGTTAGTTTAGGAGGGGTGGGGTGGTGGCCAACTGTTAATTTTCTGGACTCCAGTTCAAGCTGGGGCTCGGTTTAGGGAGACACTTAACTTTCCAAGAGCCTTGCTTCACCCAGGTGAAAAAATGGGTACCGGCGAATTTAATGCTGGAGGTAACTCTGTGATGGATTGGCATCCCATCCATGGGGAGTAGGAATACTCCTAGTTGCTTTGATGCGATATAAAAACGGGAGATAAGCCCAGCCCTAATGGGCCACTAGGTGAGAACACGGAGATAACCTAATTCGTGATTTTAAGGAGAAATATCATGATGTACTTATTAAAGTAGAGAAACAAAGAAGGGACAGCAGAGAATAAGGATAGTTTGGGGTGCTGTCCTCTTTCTGATGTAAAACTTGCAAAATACTTTCAAATTGATGGAAATTTCAAAATGATCGTTTTCCAGAGGTGGAAAAACACCAGAGAAGTGTTAATAGACCGAAGATAAATAAGGATGGTTACGACTCAGGAAGATTGAAACGGATTATAAGAACAACAAAGTTGAAAAAAGTTGGGTAATGTTTGCAGGAGGTACCACTCCTACATAGTTCCCGTAAGGTTGAGGAAGATTGAGTTAGACTGGGGACGAAGAACTTAGTAAAAAAAAATACAAAATTAAGGCTCACTATGAGTGCTACATCTTTATAATTGAAAGTAAAATTAAACCGTCATTATTCGTTGTGTTATTGTCTATATAACATTATTTGTTACTTTATTTAACTGTAAGGGGAATCTACATTCTGACTTTTCTTTGCTTTTTGTTAGATGCTCTCCTTCCTCGTATTGTTCGGTTCATCAAGGAGTTTCCTCAATATCTGGAGACAGTCGTGCATTGTGCAAGGAAGACAGAGGTTGCTTTATGGAGTTATTTATTCACGGCTGTGGGCAATCCACGAGATCTGTTTGCAGTAAGCAACTTAGATGGCTTTGTGCACTTAAACCTTTAGTGGTTATTGTTGAAAGGAAGTTTAGTTACAGTTTAAGAAAAGTCATGGTCTAAAGGAGTTTAAACTAATACGGACACTTGTTTTACATCCTTTAAACCAGATTCATTTGAAACGAGGTTCGTCCTACCATCGTTTACAAAGTCCCGATGTAACCTTTAATTCAGTCAGACCTTAAAGAGCGCGAGACCAATTGAATTTTTCTTTGCTTCTTTCTCGCGCTACGCGATCGCCTTCGCGATTCGCGCTTTGGTTGAAATGTTCACTGGATCAATGAACGTGGTGGTAAGTTCACTTTTTTTAATCAGATTAAAATGTTTCCTTTTGTGTTTTCTCGTCAGGATTGCCTGGCGGCAGGTAAATTGGAGACTGCAGCTTCTTACCTTATTATCCTACAAAACTTGGAACAACCAACTGTCAGCAAACAGGTATGTGTGATAAAAAACGAAGGACAGACGCCAATGGGCAGGGCTAAGTGTCCGTATTATATTGATGGGTCTATAAGGAGAGGTTAGACTGTACAGTCAATCTCTTTACGGCCAGGAGATGGTAATTTTGGGAGTGGGTTTTATTGTAGGAAGATTACAATCGGAAGTCTTTCCAGTTGACTCATTTTTGAAACCAGTGGCAAAGTTAGAATTTAGTGAAAGTTAAAATCAAGCAAATTCTGTGCACCGGTATCACCCAATATATTTGGGGTTCAGGGACAATTCCATTTACTTCGCTCTGATTTGGACGCTCGCGTTTGAAATTGCAACTCCTTCAATGGTGAAATAATAACCGTATCCTTAATTTATCTTTGTAGCATGCTACCATCTTGCTGGATAAAGCTTTGGACAGCTGTAAATGGAATGTGAGTTTTGTGAATTCCTTTCAGATTGTATGATTGCTGCGTTGTGTGGCTCATAAAGGGAAATTTATAACTTTTAGAAGACACTTTGCTTATTTTCCAGTGTATTTTAACGAAGCTCCCAACTCAAAATTTCGCGGCTCTTGTCGTGTGGCTAGAACTCATTTCAAAAAACCATCCCGATGTCTTTGAAGCTGCGCACCTTTTCGAGATAACAATCGAAAAGTTGGTTGTTGTTCTTATCTAAATAAGCCTTAGTTTCGCGAGCAAATTTTCATTGTTATGTTTTCTTTTTGCGGCAGATAGCGCAAGATCTCGTCCGTTTCCTTCGTTGTATTGCCGCAGACGAACTCGACTCCCCTCCACGGTCCCCAACGTATGTCAAACCACACCACCCCCCACCCTTGAGTCCAACTGCTTCTGTAGACGGTGACGACATTCCTTACGTGGTTAATCCTCACGCGCGCTCCTCGAGTGTCTCGAAGCCTCCTACACGCGCGTCCCTCACGCGTGGAAGCTCTATGGAGAAAGGCTTTATAACAAGGACTCCTTCAACAGAGAAAGCTTCTTTGTCGAGAACAAGTTCAGTGGACAAGTCGCGGAAAGTATTGGCAGCGAGCTCTCTGACTTTACCAACACAGCCGAAGTAAGATAGTAAGGTTCTTTTGTTTATCTCAAACCCCTTCAGGTCTATAAGGACCTCTGTGATTTAAGACTCATCGCTCTTCTGTGTCTCCTTGCAATCCTCCCCTACCTCGTTACAATTTTATCATCGAGACGACTGGGGGCGAAGTTTGCTTTACTGCGGTGTCCTTTGCAGCTGTCATTTCGCATGCAACGCAACACACGGGCTGCGTGATGACTGAAACAACGACTACAAAACAGAGAGTATTGTAGTTATACTATATAATTTTTGTTGTTTCTTGATACTGGTGCGACAGACCCTCTCATTTACTTTACTTGTGTGACTTTATCTATCGTCACAGACGACCATCGGAGTTGGACAACCCAGACAACTTCTTCATCGACACCATTTTGAATCGTCACGCCAGGCTGCTGTTAACAGCCATGCGTCTCAGAGACTTGGGAAAATTCGCGGCTCACTTGGAGTTCGCTCTTGAACCGTGGCTTCGTAAAGAAAAGTAAGTAAACGTGGACTGATCAACACCTAATGTCTCCTTACAATTTCAGGACATTATCAGGTAGGCAGGTTATGAGAATAAGGAAAATCATCAGCTAGGGAATTAAAGCAGACCTCGCTACAGGAAGGAAATACCCGCCACCGGGGGGGGGGGGGGTACTCCCTTACATGGGCTATATAGGTTTGTGTGGCCCCAAAGGGTATGGTTTTTTAATCTGTTTTGGTCAGAAATAGGTTATCAATTTTGACCATTTTGGTCTCGTATAGGGTATGGATTTTGCACTCTAGTCTTGAATCTAGATTGTTTTTTTTTTAGACGAAGCTATCCTACCTAATAAAACTGAGCATATAAACATTGCCTTTAACATCGGCCTGAACTAGGGAACTAATTATAAGGTGGGGCTGAAATGAGGTATTGATTAAAGGGTCAGGTCTGAATGGGGTAGCGAATTTTTGGTCAGCCCATAAATAAGGTAAGGAAAATCACAATTTTTGTTCTTAAATAGGATAAGGGTTTTGGGAAGCGGGCCGCACACCCCCACCCAATTTTTCTGGGAGTACTCCCCCGGGAAATAAACATACTGTAACCTCATTATCAGCATCTTGTCATTGAAAATAGAAAATAAACAAACCGTAATCTTTTATGCTTTTTTTTGCAGAAATCGCGCCGCTCGTGTCGATGATTACATCGAAACTTTAACAAGTATCCACAGGAATTTCGATCTTCCTTACCCAGCTGTCAATCAGCTGACAACTGGACCGCTGTCGCCTAAACCTTGGAGTAGATATGGTGAGTGACCGCTCGAATGTGATCATTATTTTATTTCTCCTTAGAGTACCAATATAATGTCAAGCAGAGAGAACTGACGAGAATAATGAAAATCATCAACAAGGGTGTAGTGCTGATTTACTACCGAATTCTCAAGACTTGCCCTACAGGAAATGTATTGGCATCGGAAAGGAGAGGCTATATTTTCTGCTATGGATGTGATGCGATTTGAAATTTGATTTGTTTCTTAATATACATGTATGACAATGCGATAGTACTCATATGCGTGGAAACCTTAAAAGTGACGACACTTTGCAGTGACGAAATCCCCGCTCTGCTCTCTGATTGGCTAGTGAGACTCGGAAACTTTTCGGGTACGATTACGAAAGCTTACCAAAGGCTTCGCGTTTCTTAAGTCGGAGGAAGGTCAAGAACGAGGTTGAAAATTAAGGATGTTTCTCTTTAGGTCGTTTGTCGTCAGTATCCTCGTCTGGTAGCGCACGTGGTGGGCGTCAAACCCTGGACGACTTGGAAAGCAGAATAGAACTGGGAATCGAGCTTGGAGAGGAGGTGGATGAGGAGGAAGAAGCACACTTGTCTCCAGTGTGTAGAAGTAAGAACTTTGCATATCCGCAGTCTTCATTTCTTACAAGGTCAAGTCACATTCAATATCTTATTTCTATTTGAAGGGAATCTTGTCTGAAAAGCAGTTCAAGTTCCAAAGTGTTCTGATGGTTCTCTTTAACTGATTCTGTTTTTTGTTGTTGTTGTTGTTATATTTCTGTAAGTGGTTCTAATACGAAGTCCAATCGCGCATTGACGTCATAATTTCCCATCAAGCTTTGCAAAAATAAACATTCGGCGCGCGGGAAACTTGAAATCCTAAATAAGCTGAAAAGAAACGCCCAGCATTGAAAACAGGAAAAGAATTATCGACTTCAAATCACTGAAACAATTTAACACAAACACCAACTTGTGATTTTGTACAAAACTGTTTTTAGCCAAGATTCTCGTTAAGAAATGGAAAGGAAAACATCAAATTTAGTCTCGTAATGGTTTTTAGGGGATGTTGTGTTGTCGAAGTTTTGCGACGTCTGCCATATCCAACCATTTTACCTAGGATCCAACTGTATTCCCTGACTTTGTAGTATTCTTGTCGTTTACCTAGTTATTGATGCTTTTCGACCTGTTTTAGTTCTGAAACATTGTAAAGCAGGGTATAATATATCTCCCTCATCTTTGAGGAAGGACTCTTAAACCGAAAACATTTCACAGATAGCGTGCATTTTATCGGCCTGGTAGAATTTCCTGGTAGAATTAATTTGCCTAGTAGAATTAATTTTTGTTTTGGAACAGATGATGACACAGGTCGTGTCAGCGGTGATCCATCGGAAACCAGCTCAGTGGCATACTCAATGGATGGCGAGGAGGACTGGATCTGGGGTGGAGAAGGGCCTGGATACGTGGATGTACAAGAAATTCGTGCCCAGCTTGCGTTCAGCGGTTCATTGCCAGCGCTAAGAGAAATAAGGTCAGTTGTAGAGATTTATTGAAGGAGCTACGTCACAGTTTGCGCACTTTAAAACTACCACTATCTCTTCTAAGCCTCACAATGTGTCAAAACCAACCTACAAAGTAACCTATTTGGTAGTGAAATGTGTTACCATTTTTGTGACGTGTTAAATTTGTTCCCTTTCCATGCTGTGGAAGAAAACAAAGGTAAATAAATCCGAATCTCCAGCGTATTGTTTCCAACAGACATTAACTTGGCGTTTTTCTCCATTTCAAGATTTTTACTTCAGATATTTGTAGAGGCTAAGTGTCACGACTGGTGGTTCATTCTGTCACTTGTATTGCGTGACAGCACGAGTTTGACAGACTTTATCGACGACGTCATTAAACTTCGGGACACAACTGCGGAGTCACTGTCCCGGATGAAAGACGGAATCGAATCGCTAGAGGCCTGGGCTGAACAAAATTGGTGAGTCTAGTTGGTTAATTTAATGACATTGTTTTTCAAAAGCAATTTTGTCTTTGCTCTCTCTTGTGTTTTATATATTTCGAGTTGGAAAACTGGGGGAGGGGTGGGGAGAACAGGAGAATATATGGCTGAAGATTGGTAATGATATACGGGCCATGGGCGTTACGGTCCTTACAGAATGACCGAGAGCCCGATAATCTTCCGTTTGGCACGACTAAGCCCAGTGAATAAGTGTTATCTCTGGTATCTCATTTTTTTAGCCATGGTTACCATTTGTTCCTTGGTCTTCACAAAGAGCATTGGCTCGCTCTTGAGAGAGCACTGAAAGAGGCCAAAAATGCGCCCAAAGAGCAAAAGGACAGCAGTCCCGCCTCTGAGTCTAGCCGTCAATCACGTCAGTCTAGCACGAGTAAGGACGAAGAAAGGCCTGGAGACGAAGAAGAGGAATTGCAAGAAGTGGCCGAGGAGGACAAGAACGAGTACGAGTGTGTTGTGTCGTAAACGTTCCAAAAACTTCTTCAAGGTATACTAACATTTACAAAGTCGCCAGTCCGTGGATTGGAAACGTGAGGCCAAGAATTTGAAATAAAACAATTGCTTTGGCAGTCAAGTAAAATGGAACTGAGCAAGTGAAATATTTGTAGTTATTACTTTAATATATTTGGAAAGAAGCGGAGAAACCTAAATATACCTTGCTTATGTCCATGAAAGGTTCGCGTTACTATGGGACTTAAATTCTGCCATTCCACAAGAATGGTGGTTCAACAAGAGTGGTGGTGGAGTACCTGTTTTTGTACAGCCTAAATAACTTGAACTTCAATATTGACTTCAACAAATAAGTGGAATTTTTTCAGCACACACATTAGGACGGCCGCTTGAGAGATTAGATGCCGGTAAAATAAAACTTATAGAAATATATATATTTAAATAAAGAGTACATCTGGTCTTGAATAAAACTGTATTATTTCAGTGTAGCATCTTGACTCTGAGATTGTATGGCGGAGATTCCAGACAGATAAAAGCTGAAACCTCATGTTGATCAGACAATTTCTCTCAAAGCTTTGACACACTCTCCCTCACCGTTCGTGTAGTTATCCGTTTCATCTTAACTGCCAAGAAAATTCGTTGCCGGGAACCTTGAAAACTAGGGCTGGAATGGAATAACCTGATCCGAGGATAATTGCATCTCTAGCTTTCTAATTGGGTAGCTGAATCTCGGTTATCAGCCATCGGATTAAATCCGTGTTTGACTGTATGTGGAAAATGAGTGTCGCTTAGTTTTTGCCGGTAAGGGAAAAAAGTTCTGTCGGAAAAAAAAAATGGTGAAAGCAGCACATTTAGTAAGCTTTCTATCGCGAAAATAAGAACGAAGGAATGAAGAGGAAAAGCAGCACAGAAATCTACGGTAAAATCCAGTCATCACAATATGGCAGTAAAACAGATTTTCGCTATAAGATTAAGCTTAGAACTCCAATAAACTTTGTTACCTTTATTTATTATATGGCTGGCTCCGTGAGCGGGCAAGATGAACTGAATCCTGAGCTGTGATTGGCTACCCGAGCGGGCGAGATGGCGCTATCTTGCCCGCTCGGGATTACCTGCTGTGTCTCGCAAGAAAATAGTGTTCTTTCTCCATATAATAAATCTTTTAAGAACCAAGCTTGTTCTGTCAAGATGGCTGGATAATGACTTCGTTCTTTTTTTTTTTCGTGTTTATGGGCCTCGACTCCGTCTCAGTCCATAAACAAGCAAAAACAGAACTTGGCCAATATCCAGCCATCTTGACCTCACGCTTGGTCATTTGCGTCTGTAGTCTTAATGATGACTGTTTCGTAATGAAACAAGTGAACAGTTAGTCGTGGCGGGACGAAACCAGTAAACCTGACAGGCATTGAAGCGACGCAAGTTTAAACTTTCGTCGCTTCAGTGTCTGCCAGACACTTCGTCCTGCCACAACTAACTGCCACTTGCGAGAGGTACCTCCCAAAGTTCTTGGTGAGAGTGAGAGTGATGTCAAGGATAGAGTCAGTTTGAAATCTAGCCCCTTTGTATATTATCGCGTCAAGGAAAGTAATTTCGCTCTCTGAAATTTCAGCTGTGAATTTGATTGAAGGGTGGAACTGGTTGGCTTGTTCAATGAACAAATTGATGTCTTGCTTGTTTTGATTCCATAGGGAGAAAACGTCATCGATGTAACGTTTCCATTCTATTGGCTTGATTCTGCTTTGGCGGATGAGTTTTGTTTCAATTTCTGCCATGAAGATGTTTGCAAAAGCAACTGCCATTTCAGTACCCATGGCAGTGCCGTGCGTTTGCAGATAGTTGTCGCCATTGAATTGGAATGAATTTTCCTTCAAGATTAAACCAAGCATTTCCCTAAGGTAGTTGGTCGGGATTGGAGGGTTGTTATTGTGAAATATGTCGTATGCCCGACATACTGTTGTTATTACCTCCTCTTGTGGTATATTTGTGTACAAGCTCGTACATCCATAGACACTAGAATAGTGTCTTGGTGTATTTTGGTTCTTTCCACAAAGTTAATAAAGTCTGTAGCATCCTTAATATAGGATTTTTGCCTTTGAGCAATTGGCTGGAGCAGTCTATCCACAAATGATGATATTCTCTCTGTCGGGACTTCACACCTGGATATGATCGGTTTCCCGACCGGTTTAGGTTTGTGGATTTTTGTTAAGGTATAAAAGATAGGTATTCTAGGCGGACCGGGAGTTTGTGAAAGCCATTTAGCCGTCATGTCATCGATGTGACTTCCTTGGTGAAGTTGAGTGATAATTTGATTCACTCTTTGTTAAGTGTAGGTGAGTTGATCTTTCTGCCATATTAGGATATACCATATATGGTATAAACATAAAGTGCTCTATATGCATGCTAGCATAAAGTATATACCCTTGCTTCATTGTTTGCACGACAAAATTTCCCCGCCGTTTCATATACTACGGACTGGTGACGAGTTGCTGACCAAAAGGAACGCAGTTGCAACACAAGTGCTAAAAAACAAAATGGTTGACGAACTTGACATCTTTTCAGTTGGGAAGAAATTTCGTGTCGCATCGATTCAACCCCTTCCAACCGAAAGAAAAGATCAAAATCTGCAGAGGTTGCAACAACTTATATTTGAAGCTGTGAAGAAAGGCGCTAAACTCATTGTGCTTCCAGAATTTGCAACTACACTTGCTCCAAACAGCGAGGATGACTTTCGCAGCTTTGCAGAAGAAATACCTGGTCCATCAACCGATTTAATGTCAAAAAGCGCCAAAGATCACCGCGCTTACATTGTAGGCGGGTCGATCATCGAGAAGGATCAATCAGGAAAGCTTTACAACACGTGTCCTGTTTTTGATCCGTACGGTCGTATGATCTTAAAATACAGAAAGATTCATATCTTTAAAATCGATCGCCCGGGTCGATTGTACGACTATCAAGAATACGGGAACCTGGAACCGGGCGTCGATCTCGGAATCTTTGATACGCCCGTGTGCAAAATCGGTGTAGGACTTTGCTATGATATACGATTTCAAGAACTGGCGCAGATTTATTGTCAGAAGGGATGTAAATTGTTGTTGTATCCAGGAGCGTTCAACACTGTCACTGGCCCTGCGCATCTGGCCGTTATGCAAAGAGCTCGAGCGATAGATCACCAAGTATACGTTGTTACTGCATCACCCGCTCGAGATAGTAACAATCCATATACCTGCTGGGGTTATAGCAGTATTATTGACCCGTGGGGAAAGATTATAGCGCAAGCTGGCGAGCACGAACAGATAATTTTTGCCGATATAGACCTTGATTATGTTGAGGTCAGACAACAGATCCCTGTTCAACGACAGAAAAGGAATGACTTGTACTCTGTTTATTATGCAAGAAATAAAGCTAAGGAAATTTAACAGGTGTTAAGTCGACTATTAAAGCAGACAGAATTTTTTTCAAACCATCAAAGCTACTGGCAAAAACCCACCTGGCTATTACCTTAGACTGAAGTGTGATTGGCTTATGCACTTTTTCAAATCATTTGAACTCTGAAGTCTGAAACCCAATTAAAGATTGCATTTTTTATTGTTGTCAATCATAATCATGACAACAATCAAGAAATCTATATAGAAGCACCCAGACATAACCTTACACTGAAGTTTTGTTTCCAGAGAGGTTTGATGATTGAATGATTGATGGCAGTAACAAATGCAACCACCACTTGAGAATTAAAAGCACAGCAAGTCAGTGGTTTGAATATTCTCTTCTCAAACTCATTAACAATTCATTAAGTTAAGACAAAGGAAGTCATGACTGTGGTGGCATTTGGATATCTGATCTTAATTAGCATAGATTTTCACAATTTTATTGCTCTGTTTTCTCCTAAGTTTTAGTTTCGATTGAGAAGATATATCAAACACGCAAGACAGTGTTTGACCAAATTATTTTCCAAACACCTCAAAGTTCGTCAAATATACTCAGCTGCGCGTTGTATTTTCAACTCCCTTCTCGGTGTTTTGAAATGTGGTCAAACACGGTCTTTCGTGTTTGATATATTACATCAACACACAGATGCTGCTTGTACACAAGTTGGGTTCAACAATCTGAGTTCAAGGCCAGACCAGGGTCATTGCCTTGTGTTAATGGGCAAGCCTCTTTACTCTCAATGCCTCAGTCTCCTCCAGGTTTAAATTTTTTTTTACTGGAACATTTAAAGGATCGGGAGCTCAGTCATGGTATTTTGAGTTTTTAGGCCACATACAAAATTGCATAAAAATAACAGTTTACGACAATAGAAAAACACTAAAAAGATCAAGATAAACAATAAAGGAACAAGGATGGAGAAGATTAACACAGATTACAAACTAAGAACTTAAAAATTTAGGTTAAACTTTTCAAGATGCACAAACAGTGGTAAAGCTCCTTTAATGTTGATATGAAACCCTGCCAATGGACTGGAATACCATTCACTGAGTAGAAATACTCCTAGTATCATAATGTCACTACTACTTGGATAAGTCCTGGCAGTATGGGAGTCTTGCAAGCTGCACTTTTTTGCAAACTGCTCAGATGCTAATTGTCACAGGTTGAGTTATTTGTGTTGCATGCATAACAGCCTTTTGGTAGCCATCTTGATATGGTGCTGTGTAAAAACTTGGAATTTCAAAATACACTACTTAAAAGGATGCTTCCTAGCTGAAAGCAACTAAGAAGATATATATTCAGCATGCCTTACACCCAGTAAAAGATAACTGCTCACAGGCCTTCCAATACTTTATGTCTGTCAGGAATTTGTTACATTATATGAAAACAATGAATACTATCAGATTTGATATTTCCAAATCTTAGGAGAATTCAGATTTCAGGCTAGAATGAAATGACATGAAAGATTGAATACTTTTTTCAACTGGCAGTGAAGAGTTACTTTTGCTGTTATACGAGTAGTTGTTTTGCTTATCAAGTTAATTTTATTCATCAGTTTCAGTTTTTTTATATTTTGTGGCAAATAAATGGTTGATTTTAGTTGTATATGGGAGGCACAGTGGCTCATGGTTAGTGTGCTCATCTCTGGATCGAGCGGTCCGGGTTCGAGCCCTGGCCGGGTACATTGTGTTGTGTACTTAGGCAAGACACTTTACTCTCACACTGCCTCTCTCTACCCAGGTGTATAAATGGGTGCTGGCGAACTTAATGCTGGGGGTAACCCTGAGATGGACTAGCATCCCATCCAAGGGGGGAGTAGAAATACTCCTAGTCACTTCATGCTACGGAAACCGGGATAAGTTCCGGCCTGACAGGCCACTTGGCTCGTATACAGACTCTACCTTAAATGTATATAGATCTGTAACCCCCTCAAAAATATTCTTCATAGACACAAATGCATGGTTGTATTTTGTAGTTGTGTGAGCTTGGTTTTTAGATGATTGTTAGCAGTGTAGTCAGATGGCATAAATGGCACTGAATTTGAATAACATTGTATCAGCAAACCTCAGCCTCACATTGATGAGAAATCCTTTGGAAAAATGAGAACAAGGCTTAAGCTTTCTAAAGTTTTGGTGCCATTTGTGCGATTGGCTTATTGCAATCACAACTTGAATGAAAATTCAAAGAGCAGATGTATGGGGGACATAGCAGGAAACCCACCAGTAAACTATAGGGGGGTACACAGGGGTGGGTGTTGGCCCATACAGTCACATGTCAGGCAAGGTTGGGTTTTTGGCCAAAGCTGGGAGATGGAGAACACTGGGTATTTACAGAACACAATAACACAACATTCAAGTATTTCCCTGTTGATAAAAATTTTCACTATCAATTATTAGTGTGCAGGGAATAACAGACAACTTCATGTAGAGTTTTGTCCAATTATAAGTCAACTGTATGTTTTCACATCATTGTGCTTAAGGGTTATAGACATTCTTTCCATTCCTCCCTTCCCCTCTTCCAACAAGCCATCTCCCCTCCCCCTCAGAATAGCCCCCTCCTAGATGACTGTCCTGATCCTCCCAAAAAACAGCCAACTTTGGAAGATCCAGGGCTATTTATTATCAGACTTCAGGATTTAATGTTCTCTCTTTCGGCCTGTTCCAAAACAGTGAGATCTTTGGCATATTGAACTACCTTAAATTCTTCCTGTCCAGTTTGGAGGCCATGAATATCTGTGTTGGTTTGAATCGCAATTGCTAAAATTTCCCCAGCAATAATAAATAAGTAGAAGGGCAGTGGATTGTATTGCCTTACTCCTCTTTGTACTTCAAAGTATGGTAAACATAGTCTGTTGTTTGACACAACAAGGTATGTCTGCAAGACTGGGGCCAAAAGGGAATACATTCAAACTTCTTAACATAAAATTCAGACCAACACTATCAAATGCTTTATCAAAATCAATAAACAATAACATCCCTGCTATGTTTTGGTTTTAGTATAATCCATAACATCCATAATTGATCTTGCTGCTTCCCTTATAAATCTACATTTGACATAATTATTAATGTTAGTAATGTTTAGGTGTCATTGAGAATATGTAATTTTTTTGTGTTTTTGAACCTCACAAGGTTATAATAAAAATAGAAAAGTGAAAAATAAATAGTATTTCCGATATTTTGAAGAAAATTTCATATGCTTCAATAAATTGCAATAAGGGCAAGAAATTTTATATTGTAATTGCCGATGTCCTGACTACAACACCTAACTATCGCCAGTATTTAGGTATGTGACTCCAGTGGGGGGTGGGGGGTACTCAGAAAAATTTGATGGGGGTGTGCGGCCCATTTCCCAAAACCCTTACCCTTTTTATGACCAAAATCTGTGATCTTCCCTACACTATTTATGACCAGACCAAAAATTTGATAGCCTGCTTATGACCGTTGCAGATGACACACTTGCCCTAGAGATATGGTGTTATCAATAATGATGAAAAAGTAGTTTCTTCTAAACAACATACCCAATTCAAGAATACAGTACAAAACCCATATCCTATTTAAGACCAAAATGGCCAAAATCAATAGCCTATTTATGACCAAAGCGGCTGAAAAACTATACCCTTTGGGGCCCCATATACCTATATAGCCCATATAAAGGAGTACCCCCCCCCCCTGGATGTGACTGTACTCATCTTCAGGTCAGTACAGTTCAATTTGAGAAGTCAGAGCTTTGTCTAGCCTGCGTTGCAGCCGGACCTGTCATAAAATCCCCGATATAGTCCGTCTGCGAAACGGCTCCCAAAAGCTTGTTCTGATATCCCGCATGGATACACGGATCTGTGTATCCATTTCTGATTGGCTAGTTTATTACGCGCCTTGTGATTGGTCATATTCTTGCAAAATATATCACGCAATACTAACAATAGAGTGACAGGCCTACACAACTCCTATCCATGTGTATTAATAAATAGCCGCTTCAAAAGTTTTGCTCGAACTAGTGTATCGTTAAGGATCTGCCCCTTTTGTATGATACGGGGATCTTTGAATATTTTGCTAAGCAATAATCCTGTGTTTTTAGGAGGACATTTCCAGAGTAGAGCCGTTAGAAGTCATAGGTCTGTGTGGTTTCCACTGTTATCTGCGTGTAATTTGTAAGAGTTTGACACTGTTTTTTGCCACGTGCTAGTCTTTTTTTTGGCTCATTTGTACTGCAAGATATGTTTTAAGTTCTCTAAATGTTAGCTCTGGAGGGACAAAGTTTGAAATATTCCGCGAACATGTTGGTTACTTGCATTTTGTATTATTATGCCAGGCGCGGCAGTTTGATTAACTGTTGCAAGTTATGCTGCTTCTTATCATGGCAGTCATATTTATCTTTGTCCGGCTTCGCCAGAGAATATGGTCTTCCATAAGCGATCGCAATGGCGATATTACAATGAGAACACTGGAACCACGAGGCTTTTCGAACAGAGCATCGGCAGCGATCGGAAGGTACTGGAAAATCAAAGATTTACCATAGCCCGTCGGCAAATTTACAAAAATATTTTGACCTCCAAGAAAGTCGCGAAGCGAGTTTTCCTGTTCAGGTAGAAGATTATCGATTTCAAACTGCTCTCTCACAGATTTGAATGCTTTTTGCCAATCTTCTTCTGTTATTGCAGACATCTTATTTCCAACTCAAGTAAATTTGACATTGAATAATGTACAAATGTACAAATGTTCTTGGGATAACCGCACACAATTATTTTTAGTATTATGTGATAGTTGTGTGATCGCTTTCGCAAGAATTATCCAATCAGAAAGTGCGTAAGAAAATAGCCAATCAAAAATGGATACATAAACTGCGGGATATCAGATCAAGTTTTTGGGAGCCGTTGCGCAGACGGACTATACTGGCAGTTTAGACTGTCTGCGACGCAGGCTGAGCTTTGTCTTGACAGGAACCCATCTTCCTGTGTTTGACAATTACCTAAAATGTTAGAAAAAGAATACTTCAACAGGTAGCTTAACACAAAGATTAAGAACATTCACCAATACAAAAATAAAGTGTATAACTTCCAGACAGATTCCTACACTGAAGTGCGTTTGGTACTCCATTGGAGAAATTTCCACTACGAAAGCTAATGTTCAACGTACTGCAAGTTAAAGAAAACCCATCATTTCATGCTTCAGAGAGCACAGAAAACAAAGCAGTCTTTCACCTTGAATAAAACCATCCCAGGAGTACACAATAACGTAAAAAACAGCCATGACACCACAAGCCTGTTTATGTTGAATGTATCATTAAAAAAAAAAAAAAAAAAAAAAAAAAAAAGAATACTGCAATGAAAAATTAGCACCGGCAAGAACCCTGTATGTTGGAACGTTTTTGCAATGCAAAATTTTCCCTACGGTCTTCTTGCCAGAAGCATCCATATTTTAGAACGCAAAGCCAACATGTTTAAAATCAAGATTTTATACTTTCACTTTAAACAATTCCAAAGAAGCAGAAAAACTCTTCTTTGATATTTGCTGTTCAGCTGCAACAGGTGCTGCCATTTCAATGCATTTTTAGCCACAGATTAAGTTTAGCATTTTTTTCAGGTTCAATAACTTACAAAGATGCCTTTTAGACGATTTATTATAAAAAACACTCTTCAATAGCAGCTAGTCCATGTAATACTTAAATAATTGTTTCTGTCTAGCTATAGTTAGGCTTGATTTCTGCCGTTCTCTCAAGCGGCTTTGAGGAGGAGGGCAGACACCTTTCCGGAAGAACGGCTGATATTATCTTTACAACAACATTGAACGACAACTTCTAAGTGACTTGCCAAATTATTACAGAAGGCACAGGCCATAAAAGCTCTTTTCAACGTTAAGAATAATTACTTTACTTGATATGTGATGCTCACACTGGAAAACGTGTTCTGTGACAAACCAATAAAGAAGTCCCTAGGCATTCATTAAATTTATGTTATGAAAACTACATTAATTTTATATAAATTTTATATAAAAGGTATTTCTCATTTCATTGAGTTATTGTCTCCCAAAGAATCCTCTACTGTAGAAACTTCTGAATCAGTTCCAGCTCTTGTTCACGGGCTTGCGTTACTGTGGGCGGGTCCTTAGGGTTAGAAGCTCTAGACGAAAAAAAACAAAAAAAAAACAAAAAAACATCATTAGTAACATTAATTAATAATTTATTAATTAACTTTTCAGAAATAAATAAAAGGAATTGGCAAATCACCATTGTCTGATGTAACAGTGAACATTTCACTTCTTGAATAGTATACTAGTTAAAAATTGGGCAACTCTGAATCCTTTCAAACAACACGTACCTGTAGAGGGTCCAGTTTGAATCTTTTCAGGTGTAACAAAAGCTTAGAGATCAAAGAGTCTACACATTATGACCTCCAGTACCTTGAATATGTCCTGTCACATAATCTAATTGTATGTAAATTCAATAGCTAAGGGCTTTTCTAAAATAGTGCCTTTTATAGTAACTGACTTTGGGCTTCATTTGTTCATTTTTCAATCGCTAACAGAAGCATGCAATGCATGGATCTTACCTTTCAAATCACGCAACTATTAAAAATGTTTTACTTTTGTGTGATTATATCAACAGCATTCTTTCTATTGTCACGAACTGAAAGAAACATTGCATACAGGGGATTGACTACTTCTCCCTTCTAAAATAATAATTTTATAAAAACTTAAAACATACCTGAGATCAAGATGATGGGCACCACCCTTGACCAGAACTGCGACTAGTGTTGGGGAGACATCTTGCAGAACCTTACAAGTAATGGGTATATGGTGTATTAATCTACGATAGCCTGTACAGCTGAATGTTTCATTGGTACAAAGGAAACATTTTGATGGTGAGAAAAACACATTCAATTATTTATACTATTCTGATGATGATACAAACATACCCCTCCTGGTCTCCATGGATCCAAGTCACCATTGGAGAAAATAATATTTGATGCTGACGATATGTCTGCAAGAAAGGAGAGAAACAGATTAAAGATAGAATTCACTAAGGGCCAGGGGTAGGGGGGGGGGGGGGGAAGGGTTATACAGCAGGAAGGAACTCTCTTAAACCCTTCAAGTTATTTAAGTGATCAATATCTGATTTCTCCTGAGAGAATCACCGTAAATTCAGGACTACAATTTAGGAGTACTCAGAAACTGATCATCAAGGTCAGATTTTCAGGATAAATAATCTTTCTGTCAAGACATCCAGAATTGACAAATAGAGCTGAGCACTTATTTCCAACTATCTGCTAAACATACCTTGTCCCCCAAGCGAGGGTACATGTGTTAAATTTAGCTAAATATTTATTCTTGTACCGTTAAGTCTCAACACACACTGTCATTTCAATATTCAAACCAACCTTTTCCCCAGAGCTGAATCGCTGACCAGCCTGGTCGTTGGACTACGCCCCATTTTTCCTGACAGTACTTGGCTCTCATGTCAGGAGTCCAGGGTAGAGGTGGAAACATGTCTGTTTTGTTGTTTGAGCCTGCTGGCAGGGCTAACTCAGTACATGCCTGAAAGAGGTCACAGGTTCTTTTAAAGATTTTCATGATTTGCATCTACTGTAAATACAGTAGAACCCTGGTAACTCAAGCTCGGATAACTTGAACTCCCCTGCTAACTCGAACCAAGTCCCATTTTCCTTGGATTTGACCCCACTTTTCAGTCATTTTAACTCGGTTAACTCAAACTCCGATAACTCGAATTCCCCGCTAACTCAAACTGAATTTTGTTTCCCTAGGTCAAAATCCACCCCAATAACTCGAATTAAATATAATGGTTCCTGTAACTCACCAGGGATGTCATCCCATTAGCTTTTCCTGTTGTGTAATCGGTAAAAAAAACTCAAAACTAACACCACAGCAATTTTATTTTAATTAGTGTAATTGCAACCGACCGTTCACATATTTGACAGCCATTGCCTGATCTTATGAGTCATGCCGGATGAAACAGTGCTACAGCGCAGAACATTATGAAAAGTACACATGCATTTCTGATGAGATAAGTTTCATTTACACTGTACTGTATACTGGAATGTTGAGAAATCAGTGAACTATCAATTATTAACATGGCAAGTTGGATATTCAATCGACCCCGATAACTTGATCCCCTGCTAACTTGAACTGTTTTTTGTTTCCCTTCAGAGTTCAAGTTGCTGGGGTTCTACTGTATTTTGATCCCCAACACAGTACAAGCTACATCCAACTACAATGACACCGACTCATCCCCAGCTGTCTCAGAGTCTCCGACAGGAGCAAGAGTTGACTGGGTGGAAATGATTAAGCAGAGCTTGATGGGAAGGGATCTCTTGGCCATCTTGAAAAGAGGATCTGCTGGTTGTCTCTCACCTTTCCTCCTTCCCATAACCACCCATGCCTCCAAGTTTTCACCAGATGTCTCTTGTTAATATTCAATACAACACTGAGAGACAACAGGGGATGAGTCAGATAATGACACTTAATGTGCTGTATCTAAAGAAGCAAAGTAGGGGAAGGGCTGTGGGCAAATTATTTCTTGAAATGTCAGACCCAGTGGTACATTAAATTGTAGCAGAAATCTGACAAAATGCTTGGAGGTGAGATGGACTATCCATAGGAGGAAGTACTTCTAGTTGCTTCATACTATATGGAAACAGGAATAAGGGGATCACCTCTCAAGGTAATGAGCTCCATAAACACTGTATTACTCTACTCTTTCCGCAACATGTTTTCAATACCTGATAGTCCCAAGCACGGCTATCTGGACCCAGACCACAACCAGTGGGATCAGCGCATTCAATGTACTCACTGTCTGGATCAAGGCATGGCAGTGTCCCATTGGTGCCATTGTAAACCATCGCTGTGACTTCCGCCAGTCCTTGAAGCTTGGATGATGCACTTGCCATCAACAAATCAATCATGACAACCAATAGACCAATCAGTCAGTCAACCAATCAGTCAGTCAGTCAGTCAGTCAGTCAGTCAGTCCATCAGTCAGTCAGTCAGTCAGTCAGTCAGTCAGTCAGTCAGTCAATCAGTCAGTCAGTCAGTCAGTCCCTCAGTCAATCAAGTTATCCTACAGAAGAATAAAAGCGCATGTGCAACTATACCAAAAGGTATAATTATGGATAGTGGTACTTCACCAGTCTGTACTCATGATGAAAAAAAGAATCCATGGGAGGAAGGAGGGAAGGAGGGAGGAAAATAGGAAGGAAGGAATGAGGGTAGGAAGGAAGGAAGGAAGGAAGGAAGGAAGGAAGGGAGGGAGGGAGGGAGGGCAGGAGGGAGGGAGGGAGGGAGGGAGGGAGGGTGGGAGGGATCGTTTCCCAAATGTCCTCGTTCCTTTTGCTAATTTTCGTTAAATCTGTTAAGTTTCATTGTCACTCCATGGCGTAAAAGCATTTAGAAGTTGAACTGCAATTTCCCAGTCAATATAAAATTGAAAAACAGCAACGTTGTTGGATTTTGAAACAAAGTTGAAAAATTAAAGGTAAACGGTCCAAACTGTTCTCTCACAAGAAGACACTTGACTGAGACATGGAAGGGGATGACTAAGTTAAATCTATCAATGTTTCAAAATCCGTGAAATCCGTCTTTTCCGCCATGTTTAGTAAAAAGTTTCACTTAACTGCCTCCCAGTACTGGAAGTTTCCACCGAAGGTTTTTCCTATTAATGGCAGAAAGGACGGATTTCGCGGATTTTTTAAATTGGTTTTATTTAATTCTTCTCTTTAAGACTGTAAGTAAAATATTATTAATGATATATTATAATATATTATTTATATTATACTTACAGTTTTAAAGAGAAGATTTAAATTAAATTAAAAAATCCGCAAAATCCGTAAAATCCGTCCTTTCCGCCGTGTTTAGTAAAAAGTTTCACTTAACTGCCTCCCAGTACTGGAAGTTTCCACCGAAGGTTTTTCCTATTAATAGCGGAAAGGACGGATTTCGCGGATTTCGCGGATTTTTTAAATTGGTTTTATTTAATTCTTCTCTTTAAGACTGTAAGTAAAATATTATTAATGATATATTATAATATATTATTTATATTATACTTACAGTTTTAAAGAGAAGATTTAAATTAAATTAAAAAATCTGCAAAATCCATAAAATCCGTCCTTTCCGCCATTAATAGGAAAAACCTTCGGTGGAAACTTCCAGTACTGGGAGGCAGTTGGATGAAACTTTCTTGTAATCACGGCGGAAAGGACGGATTTCATGGATTTTGCGAAAATGTTCAGATTTGTTTTAATATCTCTTTGCAAAACTAAAGCATAACATTTTGCGCTTTTATCCTTTGGCCTTTGAAATACAAGATTTTACTTATCTCTAGTTTCTATATTCTGTTTCAACTGTTTTTATTGAACCACATCCCACATTTGCGGTGACATAGAAAATGTTACATCTTTCTTCAAAAGCCAGTGACACTGATACGTCGAGATGAGAACTGTCTCAGTTTATTTATTCTTGTTCGTGTTCTTAACATGGGTCGTAATAATTGTGTGATACACGATGAAAACACGCCGCTGTAGATAATATTTTCTCAACTCTTTTCGCTTGCCTCATTAGTTCTGGTTGATGTTGTTGATAGCCCCTACTGGGACCATGAGTAGACATCAGTTCCTAAATTCCTCTCACACGAATTTACCGTCACTGTGGCTTGTTAATCGAGTTTATTGTTTGGTGTAAAATAACTGTTGATTGCTGACCACTGCGACAAAAAATGGCATCGACATGAAAATTACGTGGCAAGAAAAGTCGTCTAGAAAACTCACTGGAAAGCATCAGCAACATGCACATGAGACGGATGAGGAGCAGAGTATTTTCATCACTCAGCAGTGTAATGGAGTGGATGAGACGGAAGAGCTACAGAGTATTTTCATCACTCCTCTTCCGAGCACAAGAGGTGCGTCTGTGCCTCATTCAAGCTTCAACGACTGTGCAGTCTCTGCTGAACTACTTCGAGCTAGTACTTCTGACAAGAAGAAGCGAAAGAGGCAATCCAGCAGTCAACGAGCAGTCAAAAAATCCCAGAATGTTCTAACTCGATACTTTACTAGTCAAAAGTAAGAGCGGTTTTTTTTCCTTGTAAGATAGGCCGTAGGGTGGTCTTTTTCAGTAGTTTGATAATTTTCCACATCAAGAAAATAGAATTAGGCACTCAGAATGCTACATGTACCTACGATAACTCGTTACAAGAATAGACTTTTGTGTCCAAGAAATTAGAGTTTATTACACTTTGATCATTTATAAAACGCGTTCTGTAGATGTGTTAACAGGCTAGCTGTTTGTCGAATTGCGATAATTAAATGGTCCAGTTTCCTCTGCATTTTAGTTGGTGTGCATTTGTTGTTTTTTGCTAGTGGAATTGCTAACCGAGTGGCATCTTCATTCCAGCCCTTTTCTTTAGAGAGTCCGCTGTTCTTCCGTCTTGAAATTGGAAATTGTCATCTCTCAAAATAGCAGTCCACTGTCCAAACCCGTGCTTAGTTATCCCTTCCTTTAGAAAATCGTCCTCTTCTTTTGTGAATTTCAAAACACGACGAATGTTCCTCTGAGAGCGCAAGATTCTTTTAGGCAGGGCGTCCTTATTGGGGAGGACTTGATATTTTGCACTCTTCCAACTGAAGGCCCGGCGTCGGAAGTTGAATCTCCGAGTCTTGCGTGGACGTCCTCGTCCACCTCTGAACCCTTGGCACCTTGAAGTTTTTGTAGGCACTCGTGACCCTTCAAAGCAACTTCACGGGATCGTTGCTTTTGATAGTGAACTTTGGCAACAGCAGAGCTGTGTTTTTGGTCTTCCGACAAAATCCTCTGCTCCTCGCTAGTGAGCTCATTGAGGCTCTGCGTTTCAACAATTTGGCGATAACGCGTGGGATGGATGTACTTTCCAATTGCATCGAACACCAGTTTGCTCATGATCTCCCCCAATTTACCATGTTGGCCCCCATTTCTGTTGACGAGAACGAAATCGCACTGGGGTTTAAGCAAAGGTCTGACGTTCGAGATGTAGCCATTGAGAACTTGCATGTTTGCATCAGTCAGAATCAAAGAATCAAATCCATTCTTTCCAGCAGTCTTGAACGTTTTCTGATCAATGAATCCACCCTTTTCCTTAGCTGTAGCAATCATGTCCACCGTCAAATATTGCTACGTCATGGGACGCGACCCCTTCACTTTGATGAACAGATACATGGCAATGAATTTCGTGGCAAATGTCAAGTCTGAAGGGTTAACTTGAGTTGGATTCGATTTGCAAATCTTCACGGTATTCTCGTAGCACGGCAGATGGAATTTTACCACCTCCAACAACTCCTCCATTGTTGCCCAATGGCCTCTCGCTTCTAGTGTTTCGATGTCTAAATCTTGTGTCCACTGCAATCTCATCATCTTAGCAACCGTCTTTCGCGCTCTTTTGAGGTACAGCTCTGTTGCAGAGAACTTTCGAAAGACTGTCTCTGATGCGCCATGCAGCTTTCTGAAGTCGATCATTTCAGAAATGGCATCTATGTAGCCTAAACGTCCACCATGTCCAAGCTTGCATTCATCTTGTAAGTAGTCGATAAACTTGAACAACAAATTTGGAGAACACAAACTAAAGTCCACCACGTCAAAAGTCAACTCTTCCTCGTCTTCACAACAAAATCTAAGAAACTTAAAGCATCTTGTCACTATTTGTTGAGCTGTGCGATCTTTCTTGCAACCGCCACCACTTCCAGTCAGCCATCTCGTGAATACTTCGCCAATGTCACACGACAATGAAAATGAGGGAAGTAACTTTCCAGCATGTTTTGTAGTCTCACTTGTTTGATCTTGAATTGTGTTCACCATTGGAACATTTCTTGCTACCTTTAGCGAATCTGTGATTTCTTTCAAATTGGGCTTTTCATCGAAATAAAAGAACCAACTGTGCTTGGTATTAACATGTTTTCTGCACCCTCTTTGACTTTGAAATCCACCATGGTCACACTCTTGTATTGGGCAGTGATACAAGCTGTCGGTTTCATCCTTTTCCAAGTGAAGCCATTTTGGTTTGGGTGATGCTCCATCGATATCCGACCAATTGACCTTGCACTTCTTGCTCATTTGCCTTTTGAAGAGCATTTGGCCAACACGATCTCCTTTAAATCTGACCCATAACCAAGGAGCCGATGACAAGCAAAGGAACTGCATATATGTTTGTATTTGCCGAGTCATGCCCTTACTTGCCCGCCCTCATTACTATTGTGCAAAATTCATGACAGTGACATGCAACCAAACTTGCCCAAGCAGGTCTGAGCGCGCCCTATTGTTTGCCTTACAAAGTACACCTCCATTTGGGAACAAAATAGGAATGCGCAGAGAAATGGTCCGAAATCTGGTCCCAAATGACCAATTTGGGAACAATGTGTTCCATTCACAGAGAGGAACTCGGAAGAAAAGGTCCTAAATTATCAATTTGGGAACAGTATGTTCCATTTACAGATAGGAACTCGGAACAAAACAGTCCTATATTTCGTAATAAGTGGCCAATTTGGGAACGAACTGTTCCATTCACAGATGGGAATTCGGAACAAAATTATCAATTTGGGAATGGTATGTTCCATTGGCAGATAAGAATTCGGAACAAAACAGTCCTAATTTACCAATTTGGGAACAATGTGTCCCATCAACAGATAGAAACTCGGAACAAAACAGTCCTAAATGACCAATTTGGGAACAATGTGTTCCATTTACAGATAGGAACTCGGAACAAAACAGTCCTAAATGACTAATTTGGGAACAATGTGTTCCATCAACAGATAGAAACTCGGAACAAAACAGTCCTAAATGACCAATTTGGGAACAATGTGTTCCATTTACAGATAGGAACTCAGAACAAAACAGTCCTAAATGACTAATTTGGGAACAATTTGTTCCATCAACAGATAGCAACTCGGAACAAAACAGTCCTAAATGACTAATTTGGGAACAATTTGTTCCATCAACAGATAGAAACTCGGAAGAAAACAGTCCTAAATGACCAATTTGGGAACAATGTGTTCCATCAACAGATAGCAACTCGGAACAAAACAGTCCTAAATGACCAATGTGGGAATAATGTGTTCCATTTACAGAGGGGACCTCGGAACAAAACAGTCCTAGTTTATCAATTTCGGAACAATGTGTTCCATGCACAGAAAGGAACTCGGAACAAAACAGTCTTAATTTATCAGTTTGAGAACAATATGTTCCATTTACAGTTGGGAACTCGGAACGAAATGTTCCTCTTTTACACTAGAGTGAACGTTTTGTTCCTACCATGCAAAAAAACTGGTCCTCTTATAGTCAATAGGAACACAAAAACGAGGAACAGTCGATACTTGAGGAACGTTCCTTTTGGAATATAGGAACAGCCAACAAAACTTAAAATCAGCGAAAAAACGAGGCAAAGACTAAAGAAAAACTCAAAAAAGCGTAAATCGAGCGCTTAAGTGAAAAGGAAACAATCTTTAAAAACTGGTGAAGTTTGTTTCGCTCAAAGGCAGCGAAACACGCCATGATAAATTTTTGGGAAATGTAAAGGAAGAAAGGGGGAGGGGAGATAGGAAGGAAGGGTGGGTGGGTGGGATGGAAGGAGGTAGATAGGTAGGTAGGAAGAAAGGAATGAAGGAAGAACAAATGATCTAGTAAGAATTATGAGACGTTTGCCCTTATTTGCTACCATTGACAATGATATGCTCCTAATGATTATATATAGTTCTTGCACAATGTATATCGTACCTGTTCCGTTGATGTAAGGGGCTTGCAAAGTTTAAATATCTTTGACAGCTCAGCTAGCCCTGTAAACATGGAAAAACAAGGTACTCACAACTGACTGTTATTTCTGTTACTTAGGATAATGCTCACACCAAGAAGTACAACAGTACTAGGACATTTGTCTGACAAAAGTGTCACTGTTGAAGCCCACATAGATGTAATCAAGAACCTTCTAAATCATCTGCAGTCAGTGTCTACTTTTACTTGAGACTTCCTTATAAGTGAAAGAAATTTGATAGTTTAATTGTATCAATTCACTTCTGCTCACTAAATAAATTTATCTTGAAGAATTACAGGAGAATAAACAAGAAATGGATTGATTTTTGGCCTTTTATATTACATCACACAGATAAAAAAATATTTGAAAATTTATGAGAAGATGAGTACCACAGTTATAGTATAATATGAAACATTACTTCATGATAGCAAATTAAAATCATTTCAAAAAAGAATAAACTTTGCACCTTCTGATCCTTGGTTTTTCAGCTTCTCAAGCATATCAAAAGCAGTAACAACATTACCAGGGCAGTTAGGATCAGCATTTAAAAAGTCCTTCAAAAGAAATTAAAAAACAAAAGAGATGCTCTATCAAATAAACCAGCAGAAAAAAAATGTTACTGCATCTAATCCCACTAAGGTGAGCATGTACATAGAAAAAGACATTTTAAGGAACATAATTTAAAGCCTGAATTTAACTTTCAGCTGATAGCAAAGTTACCTTTGTCACAGCAGGAAAGAAGAATTCCCGTTCACTTCCAGTGAAGGTAATCATGTAAATAGGAGCACTGGCTGCTAGGGCTGCATCAATCACATTTGGATACTTAAATCGCATGTAAGCACTAAGCATACCACCATAACTGAAATAAAATATTTGAAAATTTAGGATACTTTAATAATCATCAACTAATTTTTAAAATAGGTTGGTTTAAATTTTATTCAACATTTAATGAAAGTTTTTTTGGATTTTACTTCCTCCCTTTTAAAACAAAATTTATTATATGACATAGAAAATTACTTCAAGGTGATTGGCTGAGAGCAGATCAGTTCATCTTTAATTTTTAATATGCAATGCAGTGCAAATTAATGCACAATCATGTATTCATAATTTGCCCAGTCGTATAATAAATAAGCAATCAAATAAAAGCTTGAGCAATTAAGGATTTACACTACTTGTGATATTTTAAAATTATTCTAAATTGCACTCACCTAAAGGCTCGTGCAATTTTAAGAAAATTTTCAAATATCACTCGCAGTATAAATCCTTGTTGCACTAGCATTCATACGATCACCTATAGATATTGAAGTATATAGGTGAGGAGAAATAGAAAATGATCAATACCAATCAACAAAAATCTGAAAAAATCTGAAAATCGGGCTGTCACATTAAGGCATCTAGCACATATGAACTCACTAACAGCATCACATGGGAGCTTGGTTGGATACATCTCGATATGCCTCAATGTGACAGCGTGATGCTGTCAGTGAGTTCATGTGCTAGATGCCTTAATGTGACAGCCTGATGCTGTTAGTGAATCCATGAGTCAGTACGTGGCTGTGTAGCTGCACGATGCGGTTCCACTCGATACCCACAATTTGACCCTTGCTCACCATAGAGTCTCCAGTAGCTCAGTGGTTAGAGCATGCGACTAGATCACAGAGGGTCGTTTTGCGAGTATTTGTTTCGCCCAGAATTTACACTTAATATGGTTGTTGTTGTTGCTTCGTTAATAATAATTTAAGAACTAGTAGCAGACATGAAATAACTTTAAGGCAGAAAAACCCAGTTTTAAGTTGGTCATCTGAAACATGTATTGCAAACTTAAAACTGTGTGTTTCTACCTCAAATAATAATCTACATTTATATTGCACAGGTTACATGAATATATGATCACCTGTGCATATTAAGGAGAATTTGAAAATTGACAATGGCTTTAAATTAAAACTACTCACCTTCCACCAAAAGCAACAACTTTACTCTCTGTAGCTTTAAACTGAATCTTTAGTTCTGTAACTAAAACAGCAAAGTCCGCCATGGCTTGCTCCACTGTAAGATAGCCAACTTTGTCATGGTCAAATGATGATGAACCAAATGGCATAGATTCTCCATAATACCTCTTTTATTGAAAATAATATAAACTCTCACTTTATGTGTCACTATATAGTATAGTAATGTTACAGGACTATATTGTCTCCAGTTGTAGAAATATGACTGGTAAAGTCTGAGACTTTGCAATATGCACAGTCCTAATTGTCTGAAAATCTGAGACTGTGACTTCCACAATAAATATTTTAGAATACAAGACAGAAGGAACACCTCAAAAATAAGACTTCGCAGCTCAATCACAAAGCATTAAGAGAATTTGACATTGATCAAGTCAAAATTTCTCAAGAACTATGGCTTTCTAGTAACCATTTGCTACCCCTTCATGTAGTTGTCGACTTGGAAAAAATTAACAAATTGACGTCAGTTTTTTATGCATCTGTCCTCTTACTGATGATAAATTGCATCATAACACTGACAAAGTGGTTGTGGAACCATGAGCCGCAGGCAAGTGGTTCCGCAGTAAACTTTGACAATGTTATGACGCAATTTATCATTAATAAGAGGACAGACACATAAAAAAACTGATGTCAATTTGTTTTGTACAATAACAAGACCCCACAATGGTCAAATGCTGGGAATAAATGAGGGGAAAGGACGCCGTAAACTTGCTGTAAACAAAGATACATGAATTTTATTCAAAATGCCATGAGCGTTGTCAATAGCTTTTCTCGCTTTTTGACTGGCTACTTAAAATAGTCCACAAAATCTCATTGGTTAAAAAGTTGACAGTTTGACAGCTGAAAGTTGAACTTGAAAGCTTGCATAAATTAACATTTTATCTGTCTGTACTCTTATTGATAAAAATGAGCCAATCAGCACATGAGAAATTAGACACTTATCATAAAATAATAATTAGGCGCATAGATTGAGGAGCACCAGAAAAAATTGATGGGGGACTATGGGGATGAGAAAAAAACATTTACTATTAATAATAATAAATTAGTATTACATTTTTTTCCTACTTGTACAAGTAAAACACAAAATATCTATTACTCACATGTTCACCAAATATAACTAAGGCATTAAATTTCTCAGCTGCCTCAAAGACAAAGCCAGAGTTGTCCCAGAATCCTGTGATAGGTCCTTCATTACCAGTGTAAAAGAATATCGGCCCATTCTCATTCCAGTATTGATCTATAAAAAAACATTCCTGAGTTTCAATTACAATACATGTTTATTATTTTTGATGCAGACTGGCACTTCTTCTATAGGTGCTGCAATACATTGCTGCAAAGTTGTGCATTTGGTCTTCTTCTCCCACGGATTGGTAGTTTTCAGAATTCTTCAAATTGGCACAAATCCAATGACAAATTTTAAATAGGGAATGATAATTCATCCATCTCCTAACTCAAGGTAATTTACCTTTCTGACACGGATAATTTACCTAGATTTTAAACTTTCTGTCTGAATGAATTTTGAGGTAAAATCTGTTTCCGCACGATAGGTCTGTTAGCAAATTCTTGCGCTCACAAATATGAATCAGCTGAAGATAAATTAATATGAATTTTGCCCCAAAATTTGTCTAAGTACATAATTCATGTCTAGGTAAATTAACTGTCTCAAGATGGTAAATTTGAATCCCCTTATATTTAAATTTGATCCCTGATGCAACCGTGGTATGGCAAGTACAATTTGAAAAGAATACTAAATCCACAGAGCAGACATGAAGTGCTTTCAATGACACTTGGCACCTACTGAGGCTTCAGCTGGTATTCTGTCATCTCCTACATTACATAATTTTAGCAGTTGCCAAAACTAAGCCCTCTAGAGAAAGTTGGTATGGGTATCTCCCGAAGCATATAACTTTTGGTATATCTTATTGCTCTCTCACAGGTGGGGCTTTGGGGGACTCAAATATCAAATGGACAGCGCTGCTCGTCAGAAATTTTCAAAGGAATCCCTCAGAGGTAACAAGATCAATTTTTGTGGGTGTGGCTTGAAATGTTTTTTTTTTTTACCCCTAAGAGATACAAATTAAAAACAGGACACTATCTCCTATCATATTTTTTCAGCCCAATACCCTGAAGGGTAACACAAAAGCTCATGCTGTGGACCTTTTGATGCTGAACGCCCTAAGAGGTACCAAAAATGCATTTTTAACCCCTAAAGGGTACAACAAGCACCCACGTCCTTTTAA
This sequence comes from Orbicella faveolata, assembly GCF_042242905.1. Lineage (NCBI taxonomy): Eukaryota > Metazoa > Cnidaria > Anthozoa > Scleractinia > Merulinidae > Orbicella > Orbicella faveolata. The sequence goes on from NW_028301541.1 coordinate 2,767,672, forward strand.
TATAGGAGTCCCCCCACCACTTGAAGCTGCATACGGGTGAGTTTAAGAGAAAACACCCAAAGGCCCCTAAACGTCCACGGTTCATTTGATACTCACCCAGACCAGTTGAGCTCACCATATGAAACGAAAAACGTCGAAAATGGCTGCAGTTGGTTTGAGATCGATTGGGGGAGGGGGGAGTGTTCGACTGGAAATAATTTTTGAAAAGAAAGAAAGTGCTGCTTCAACAGAGCTTGAAAGCAATAGTATGCAAGCTGACTTACCTGTATAAATGTAACGTTGTTTGAAAGTTTTAACTTGAACGAAGTTGAAATGGTCGAGGTTCTGCTCAAAATAAGCAGTCTCGTAGAGAACAGTAGCCGCAGCCAAGGAAACGAAAGCTAAAACAAGCAGTGCAAAGTTTAACATGCAAGCCATCGTTTTTCGTTTCACGACGATGTCTTGTGACAAGACGGGATAGCCAGCCCCAGTCTCTTTCCGGTCAAAATGTTGCATGACCCATCGCCAGACTTCCCGAGCACACAGCATCGCAACCGTTCAGGGCAAAAAACGCGCTAGGGAGCAAAATAGGTGTATTTTTAACCATATTAAAAAAAAAAAAAAAAAAAAAATGACTGAAATAAAGAAAAATCCGAGGTCCGTGTGAAACTGAAGCACTGAGAGTTTCTGGGTGGGTTCTTGTCTAGTGGTGAGTCAGGTCTGAAATAGACTTAGCAAAAACAGATTCTTTTAGTTCAGGAGTTCTCTTCAAAAAAAATTTGGTGGGACTGCTTCCTGAAACCCTCATGCCTTACCCCCTTTCAGGCCAAAATATGTGACTTTTGATACTTTATTCCTGGCATGGCCAAAAACTTTATTACACGTCTCCACGACTTCAGCCAACCAGGAATGTGTTCATTTAGTTGAACATTTGGGAAGTAGTTTCTTCTAAACAACATACATACAACATTCCAGGAGTGCGAACAAAATGTAACCCATTTGAGACCAAATTTACACCCTATGTCAGAGTAAAATGGCTATAACCATATCTTTTAGGGCTACATATACCTGTAAAACGTACAGAAGGGAACACCTCCACTCCCAAGATATTTTGATCCGAAATAAGGTAAGGGTTTCGAGAGGCGTGCGCTCAACCAGACCAAAACTACAATTAGGCTCGATTTCCACCGCTTTCTCAAGTCCGTGTTCCACCCCGATAAGAGGGGAGGAACGGGGACGGAGCGGGGGAGGAGCGCGGACTCCTTTCCGGAACAGCGGCTGGTAATCGATCGTAAACTACAATAGCCTTCTTCACAACTATTTTAAGGGTCGTCACGCCATACTTCTCCCCAATAAGTAGGGGTAAGCGTTGCGTGACCACCCTCATGACGGCTGCGAAGGCGACTAAAACAAAGTGTCCTTTAGTTTTCTACTGAGAAATAATGTTCAGCTTCAGGACTAGGGACTATGATGACCCCAACTTTAGTTTCACAAATCAGGTAACAAATGCAAGTGAAGTAGTATGCAGTCTCAGTTCATATATTAATCTTGATCCCGCAAGAAAATTTCAGCCCCCGTTAACTCGCCCCAGGGAGCGGTCGAGTAATGCATCTACCAATCAAGGACCGGAACAGTTTTGTGTATAACTTGTTCTCCCAGTTTGACCTAATTTACCCTTAGGTCGTGTATTTATTCAATCCTAACTGCGCACAATATTCTTAGTGCTCACCAAGAGAAGCGCAACCTTCAGAGAAGAACTGAAGCACAAAAGCCTTATTGACGTTACACGGTTGAAAGATAAACCTCCTTTAAAATAGTAAACGGCCCAAGAAATGTTGTTGGTGTGGGAAAGTTGCCAGTCAGAAGTTTTCTGATGTTAGAACTAATTCACTGCAAAGTTTAAACTATCAGTTCTCCTTACTGATTGTTACACATTACTTTTGATGTTAGTTATGAGAAATTGGTGATACATTTAACAAATTGACGTCAGTTTTTCATGCGTCTGTCCTGTTATTGATCATGAATTTCGTCATAACATTGTCAAAGTAGCTGTGGATCCACGAGGCCATAGCCGAGTGGCTTTGACAATGTTGTGACGAAATTCATAGTCAATGAAAGGATAGCCACATAAAAAACTGATGTCAATTTGCTTTTTACGATAGCAAATTGTCAAATTGTCTGCTCTCGCTCGTTGACGCATCGCATGAATTATAAAATCATGTGTCTGTCTGCTTACTGACAATGAAAATTAGCTAATGAGCGTGCGAGAATTTCCGCAGTTATCGTAAAGTAAGGCATCAACGCCTTGATGAATTACTTTACTCTCATAATCTGTTTGAATGATGATGTATTTATATTGTAAGGAGAAATTAACTTTTCATCACTCTTGGGAATTTAAGGTTTACTAGCTAGGCTTCCATGAAAACCAACAACAACAACAATAATAAACGGACACATAAGCTGCAAAATGACTTTACTATAAGAAAATTACATTTTCATCTGATTCCTGTTTGGACATTTCCAAGTACTTCTTATCTAAAGTCTCTTTGTACTTGGTATTTCAGGTCAATGTTCCTCAAGTCTCTTGTTCTGATACAAAACAATTTAAAACTCTTGAGAGAAAAATGTCCAAGTATCACATTTAAGGAAGCATTGCTTAAAGAGCAATGAAACACACTAGGTGCCTGCTAGTATTACAATGATTAATATAATACAATTCATTTGGGTTTGTTCCTCAATATCAAAACAGCTTAGCAACATTAAGGAGTGGATCAGGTAATGTTTAGTTGGAACAATTTCCTTGTAGTTTTGCTCTGTATCAGCAATTTATTTTTTCAAAGCCAAGCCCCTTAGGAGAAGTGATTGGTACAGTACTCAATCTTGCCTCGGCTGACTTTCTTGATATCACATGACATGACAATATTGACAGTGGCAGGATCACACAAATTGGCCAATGCATTCCAATTACATTCAGTTAAGCTTATTTCACAAGTTTCTCGAGAATAGTCACTAAGTGCTGTTTTGTTTTGCTGGTAAACAAAAGCTTTTACAATGATACCAGACTGACACCTTGTTGGTTGCCATGAAAACATCAATGTTAAGTGGCCCTGCTTTAAGATAGACCACCCCTTAGCTTATTGTTAAACAATAGCTGACCCACTCCTTAATACACCAAGGAGTGGATGCACAGTTCAGGGAACAAACATGGACAGTTGCAAATGAGCAGTCGCAACTTCACATTTCCATTTAACTACAAAAACTAAACCTTTACTCTCGTTTCTTGCAGTTGAATAAAAAGGCCAAACCACAAGGGGTTTGACAATGTTCACTCATTATATACACTATTTACACTGAACTGCATTACGTCATAATAAACAGGTCCGTTTATGGTGCAAGTACTGAGAGGTTTAGGCGAGAAGTCATTTCAACAGCCCTGCCCCCAAGGTTTCAAAAAAAATCTACACACAATGTCCATTATAGTAGAAATTGTTTTCTTCAAAGTCAACCAAATCTGGGATAAAAAAGATGCGCTTGTTTAAATATGACTTGTTTTATACTTGAAGTGGATTTTCTAGTCTTCAGGAACATTAATAACAACATCACAGTAATTGTAAAACAAGTAACTTCTTTAATCACAGTCCTTCCTCTGAGAATAGAATGAGACTGTGATTTTCATCAGTGATGTTGCTTATTAACATGGCTTAACCTGCAGATGATGACTATCAGAGTGTTTACACCAGTTTGATTGAACAATAACAATCTGAACGTTTTACGAAACAAATCTCAATTTTGTTCCTGAACTGAAATGATCACTGAAAATATTCTAGCAAGTTGCATCTGTTTTCTCCTCATCACTGCTTCACCATGGCAACGGACCTGTCTAAGCTAAGTAAGTCTTTGTCTGAAAAGTTTTCAGAAACAGTTGCATCAGTTTCTGCGACATGAATGGAACATTTGGCTCAATTTCTGATTGAAAACATCCGCCATGTACACTATTTACACTCATCATTTCGCTCAATTTCTGATTGAAAACTTCATTGATAAATTTGAACTGTCCATTTCTAACTACACCATTTCGCGCACACGATTCAATTGTGAAGACCCTGAAAACAACAGTTTGACAAAAAAACAAACAACAACAACAACTAACAGTTGGCCTATACTAACGACCCCCAGGAATTGAGAACAGGTGACAATTTGTTAACTCTCATCATAAGTTGAACTGAAACTGCCATGCAAGCTAGTCACAGTGGAGGCACATGAAAAATATCTTTTCAATGGTGGCAAAACAATGAAAAAATTTGTTTGCAGAAACATGTACGTTTCTGTGCAGCAGCCTTCATGGTAAGCATGTTTCATGCTAGATTGTGACTTCTGTCGGAATTCACAACAGCTTGACAAACCTTGAAAACCCAAGGATAACTTTTTCTGTTCCAAGGAAAACTAGGTGAGAGGCATTACACAATGCAGTGGTTCCAATAGTTAATGTACAATCAAACCTGTGTACAGCAGACACCCTTTTTTAAAAGGGGACAGAAGATAAGGTCATTTCTGTTCTTTAAAACCTGTTTCAAACAGACACTAATATCATATTTTAGATTCTACCAACCAACATGCTTGATACAGGAAAAATCTTATGCTGCTCATGTATTCTTACCACTAATGGAAAGGACCTGTGACTTGCCATCAAAAAACTTAATTACGTCCTTACGATAAAAAAAGACCAGAAACTGAAAACATTTCAAACAGACGATTTCATCGCAAGAAGACTTGTTTTCCCAAAACAAGGTGTCATGGAAACCTGTTTTATTCGGTTACTTTTTTGTAAGCGGATATTACAGCATTCCCTGGGTGTGTCTGCTTAATACAGGTTTGACGGTATAGAAGATAAACTACGAGGCACCCCTCTTGTTTTCGCGTTACAGAGTAAACTCGCGCAAGCATTTTTCTCGTGCTTTCTTTCACAACAAGTGTAACACTGGAAAAAGAGAACTTGTTCATAGTCTACCAAAAACAGTTTCACTTTTTTTATGAAACTGTGCCACAATGCAAAAGCAAAACATCTCGGTCAATGGACTATTTCATATACCGTGAAACCTGTTAAACAATGCAACAAGTTCTACACTGCCTAACAAGAACAACCTGTTTAGCTAAACAAGTTTTGCAAAGAAACCTCACCATATTACGACAAGAATGTTTGAAACCACTGCATAGTGTCATTCGTGTGAAGTACTGTGAATTCTGATTTTTTGAACCTCCTGATTATTCGAAGCAATTTAGAAATTGACCTTTGCTCAAAGAATATTGTAGCTTTTAGCTCACAACAGCCTCTCCGTACAAGCTAACTGTTAGATTTAATGAAGGTGATGACTTACAATCTGCAAAGTGTTTCCTGAGATCAAGTTCAAGGACTTCACTTGTACCACTGTGGTCATTAAAAGTGAAGTTCAAAGCAGTTATTTTGTCGCTTTCTGCCAGGCTGTTACAGAGACCACACAACCATTCTTCACTCGCTTTAATGTAGGTGCCGGTTACAGTAACATTGACAACTGTTAATGACTTGCTTCTTCCTAAATCGACTCCCAGATCAAGTGGCCAGTCTCCACTTGGGTCACTGTAGTTGTTGAGTGTCAGACTTAGTGTGGTTAATGACGTTTTTTCCGCAAAACAATCACCCAGATAACGTGTCCAGTCTTTACGCAGGTCACTGTAGTTGTTGAGTGTAAGACTTAATGTAGTTAAAGACGTATTTTTCGCCAAACCATCACCCAGACCACGTCCCCAGTCTTCACCCAGGCCACCGTACTGGTAGAATGTAAGACTTAGTGTGGTTAATGAAGTACTTTTCGCCAAACCATCACCCAGACCACGTGTCCAGTCTTCACCCAGGCTACCGTACTGGTAGAATGTAAGACTTAGTGTGGTTAATGAAGTACTTTTCGCCAAACCATCACCCAGACCACGTGTCCAGTCTCCACTCAAGTCAAGGCAGAAGTTGAATGTAAGACTTAGTGTAGTTAATGAAGTATTTTTCGCCAAACCATCACCCAGACCACGTGTCCAGTCTCCACTGAAGTTACTGCAGAAGTTGACTGTAAGACTTAGTGTAGTTAATGAAGTATTTTTCGCCAAACCATCACCCAGACCACGTGTCCAGTCTCCAAGCAGGTCACGGCAGTCGCTGACTGTGAGACTTAGTGTAGTTAATGAAGTATTTTTCGCCAAACCATCACCCAGACCACATGTCCAGTCTCCAAGCAGGTCACGGCAGTCGCTGACTGTGAGACTTAGTGTAGTTAACGAAGTATTTTTCGCCAAACCATCACCCAGACCACGTCCCCAGTCTCCACTCGGCTTAAAACACTCGCTGAATGTAAGACTTAGTGTAGTTAATGAAGTATTTTTCGCCAAACCATCACCCAGACCACGTGTCCAGTCTCCACTCCGGTCTCTGCAGTCGTTGAATGTAAGACTTAGCGTAGTTAATGAAGTACTTACCGCCAAACCATCACCCAGACCACGTCCCCAGTCTTCACCCAGGCTATCGTACTGGTAGAATGTAAGACTTAGTGTGGTTAATGAAGTACTTTTCGCCAAACCATCACCCAGATTACGTCCCCAGTCTTCACCCAAGTCACCGAAGTCGTAGAATGTAAGACTTAGTGTAGTTAATGAAGTATTTTTCGCTAAACCATCACCCAGACCACGTCCCCAGTCTTCACCCAGGTCACCGCAGTTGTAGAATGAAAGACTTAGTGTAGTTAATGAAGTATTTTTCGCCAAACCATCACCCAGACCACATGTCCAGTCTCCAAGCAGGTCACGGCAGTTGCTGACTGTGAGACTTAGTGTAGTTAACGAAGTATTTTTCGCCAAACCATCACCCAGACCATGTCCCCAGTCTCCTCTCGCGTCAAGGCAATCACTGAAAGTAAGACTTAGTGTAGTTAATGAAGTATTTTTCGCTAAACCATCACCCAGACCACGTCCCCAGTCTTCACCCAGGTCACCGCAGTTGTAGAATGAAAGACTTAGTGTAGTTAATGAAGTATTTTTCGCCAAACCATCACCCAGACCACATGTCCAGTCTCCAAGCAGGTCACGGCGGTCGCTGACTGTGAGACTTAGTGTAGTTAACGAAGTATTTTTCGCCAAACCATCACCCAGACCACGTCCCCAGTCTCCTCTCGCGTCACGGCAATCACTGAAAGTAAGACTTAGTGTAGTTAATGAAGTATTTTTCGCCAAACCATCACCCAGAGCACATGTCCCGTCTCCAAGCAGGTGACGGCAGTCGCTGACTGTGAGACTTCGTGTAGTTAACGAAGTATTTTTCGCCAAACCATCACCCAGACCACGTCCCCAGTCTTCACCCAGGTCACTGCAGTCGTAGAATGTAAGACTTGGTGTAGTTAATAAAGTATTTACCGCCAAAACATCACCCAGACCTCGTGCCCAGTCTCCACTCAGGTCACTGTGGTCGTAGAGTCTAAGACTTAGTGTGGTTAATGACGTGTTTTCTTCCAAACGATCTTTAAGATTGCGTACCCAGTGTGAACCAGAGAAATCCTGTTTATAGATGTTGAGGCTTGAGCAATTGTGCTCAACTGATGAAAAAACGTTTCTTGTGTCATTGAGATCTTTACAACTCCAGGCATCTGAGGCCACACTGCAGACTTTAAAGGCAAACCTATATTCGCCATTAAAGGTTAACTCTTGAAGAGCACTGTTTCCACCTTTAGTTAGTTCTCCCCAGATGTTGATATTGAGAGAGGACAGGGTCTTGCATGGCTTTAAATAACTTACAAGATATTCAGCGACACTTTTTGTTACTTTTCCATGAATGTTCAAAGTGACACAAGAAGTTGACGATGTTGTCAAGAGGTTACAGAGAGTGTATGCCCCTGCACAACTCAACTCGCCCCAAAGGTTTAAAGTTAATGACTGAAGTTCAAAAGCAGGGCAAAGACGAGCCACCTGTGCCTTCGATATGGTTCCAGTGATATTTGGATGAAATGCAACTGACATCTTTGTCTTTTTTGCCTCTAGCACTTTCTCAGCAATAGTCACCCAGTTGTCAGGAAGCTCTCCAAACACTTTCACTTTCAAAAAATCTAAAGCACTGTTTTCCAGAAAACCTCTTTCTAAGGAGATAGCAGCAGAATAGCTTAATTTTCCATAAATGATCAGAGTGAGGGATTTTAAAATGGATTCTGCTTCAAGTGTTTCGCCAAGAGAAGTAGCTAGTGAATCCTGCATCTCACAATAGACGATGAGGGTAAGAGTGGCCAGAGATCTATTGGACAAGACTTTTTTCAAAGCCTCTAATGCTTCAGCACTCAGTGAACTATAAATCTTGAGGACAATAGACGTCAATGGTGAATCTGCAGACAATCCACTTTCTAGAGCACTGGCCCATGCCTCATCACACTCATTTATCAATTCGAATGTTACAGTTGTTAAGGTCTTATTAGCAGCTAAACTGTTACCAATCATATCAGCCCAATCAGAAGAGATACTAGATTGTGTTCTAAAAGTAAAGGAAGATATAGTTGAGTTTCCAGAAAGTCCTTCAAACAAAGTAGTCACAGGTGTTTGGCTCGGTGACAAGCCGGACGCATGAAAGGAGAATGTTTGTAGTTTTGGACAGGAATCTAAGAATTTAGCAACCATTTCTTGATCCTTCTCTCTAAGCATATCGAGATCTACAGCTTCAATGGTAAGATGAACAGGGTGCTGTAATCGTGGAAAATTACTACAGGCTTCTGCGACCATGAAAATGTTTAAAGTTTGCTCTCTATCTCGGATTGTAACTTCTACAGTCGATGGAAATGGGATGAAGGAACAAAGAGTCATTGCCATTTGCTCAGCATTTTGACTTTCACTGAAACTTTCAGTAAAAAAAGTAGCTTCTTCTTTAGAGCACCTGAGCCAGTCCCAGTCTTCACCCGCAAGTGTCTCACCAATCTGTCTGAAAAAAACACTAGCATCCTTGCCCAGGATACCAGACACAAAGAGAAACACTTGTCGGTATTCATCTGTAACATGTTCTTGAAAATCTAACTCAAATTCACAGAAAATATTCACTCCCTCTTCCAGTAGCTTGTATGCGAGATATGCTGCGGCCAAGAACTCTTGAAAGGTCTTGTGAAAAAAGCAATACTCGTGTTGTGGATTTATCTTCTTCATACTTGCTTCCTTGAAAACAAGGCCAAGTCCCCGAGCTGCTAGACCTTTAATGTTACTCTCAAATTTTGCCAGTTCTTCTTCACGAAAAGAAAACCGATCTTCTAGCAGGCATCTCCAAGCTAACTCTCCCAACACTACTAAACTATCTTCAAATTGTTTCTCTAGGGCTTGGTCATCAACAGGTGCTCCCAAGTTATGTTTTGCACAATACCTCCTTAAAAGGCATCGGATGATGATCTGATAAAGTTCTGTGCGAAAAGATGGCAGTTCTCCTTGATAGTCCTCAAAAACAACGCAAAGCAGCAGCAGATTTAATGGGTTGCTCGGAAGAGCATGTAGGAAAGTGTTTTCTTTGATTTCAGTAATAAGCCTCTCTCCTCTGGCCAAATGCTCAGGACCTGCATACCTAAAGTGTTTCCTGATGTACTCAAAAGCATCTTCCTCAGTGAATCCTTGAATTTGTAAAAGAATATCAAAATCCACCTTCTGTCGCACTGCAATTCCTCTCTCTTGGCGAGATGTGACCAGGACATAGCTAAAAGGTAATATTTTTTTGTGAAGCAATTGATCGACATGACTTTCTGATTTCTTAGGCAACTCATCCAGGCCATCCAAAATGATCAGAACTTTTTCTTGGTAATGAAAATCCTCGATAAAATCCATGAACTCTTTCTTGACAGTTTCATCCATACGTTCAGGCAGAAGTTGTTCAACAATCGCATCCATTATGTCTCCATCAATATCCCGGCATTTCAACAGTAGCAAAACTGCAAACTCAGGAAAGGAATGCCCCTTTGGAATTTGCTGTTTTGCCCACTCATATGCAATTTTAAGACAAAAAGTTGTCTTGCCTATTCCAGGGCTTCCCTCTACCAACACAACTACATCGTCATTTTCTTCAAAGATGCCCTCCATGCTCACTTCATCAGTTTGAAGCTGAAAGTCTCTTTTCCTTCTTGAAACAATTTTCAATCTGGTGTAGACATCTTCAAGAGGCAACTTTATGGTGCTCTCCCAAAGAAGTGGTTTTAACTGAGATCGCCTCTTGTATTCAGCTTCTAAAATGTTGACAACCACAGCCAGAGCATGGCCTAAAACAGAACATTATATCAGTTCACAATATGAGCTTTTTACACCATTCTCTAGAATATCCAGGAATTTTGAAACCCTAGGAGATTTACCACTCAGAAAAAGAAAAAGAAAAGAATAAAAAATACACAGCATTTCACCGACCTAGGATTTTTAATACAGACAAAGAAGAAGATGGGAAGATGCTTTTCAGAAAGAACTAAAAGGAGCCCCTGCAAGGAACCAACGTAGCACTTTTACATAACGTTTAGTGACCCAAAAGTTATCTCAGAGAAAACATACATGTACACAGTGTACGTCAACATCTTGAAGTTTAGTAAAAGAACAAAGATATACATAGTAAGTTATCTTTACACTCAATGTAAACATTTTTGTGCTTGTATAAATAGAGGATCTTACATGGCTTCCCTGAGAAAGGAAATTTCTCTTTGAGCCACTGTATACAAAGTTTGGCCACTAGGACATGGTGAACTTATAGAAGGAAGATCAAAAGACTCTTAGCCTCTGCACACAAATAAAAACATGATAGTATTGTTACCAAAAAGATGTAATGCAAATATATTTAAAACAGCATACAAAAAATTAAGTCTGAATAAATTTACGTGTAAGAGCTACTACAATGTGAATGGCCCTCTTGGACCTGGATGTGCATAAATTAAAACAGGATAGAGTTTTGGCCAATAAAATTAGTAATACCCGTAGGAAAATTACATTTTGTACTTACTTGGCTGATAACTTTGAGTGGCTGCTGTAAAAGGTACCTGACTGTATCCCACTGACGAAGGTGGTATGTCACGACCAAAGACGCCTTCCCAAAGAAAATGCAAAAACAAAACTTAAAAAGAGATTCCGAAGGAATACCATATAGCATTTGTGTAATGTGTAGGGCCATCAAGCTCATGTGCCAATCTTTATTTTGTACAGTTGTAACTTTAAAATATCAAATTAATTTCCTACTCACTTTGAGTGTGACCTCTGGAATTATTGTATCCTTCGCCAGTCTCACTGGCCACAGTAGAAGGAAACTGATTGCATTCCACTGATGAAGGCAGCAGCCGTCCAGGGAAGCCTTGACCACAAAAAGAAAAACATAATTTAACATATTTAATTACATTCTTGTCCCCAGAGGCCACTTACGTTGTTCTGACCAAAAGGAGCCCGGCCTCTGGGGACGAGAATAATTTAAATATTATCTCACAGACACAATGATGTGCCATATCATATGCTTCAAAGGATTTCCAGGCAACTGATATTTTACATTTGTTTGCCATTAGCAGTAAACAAAACCAAACTCTTAGAGCTCTGCACACAATCAAAACATAACACAGAGTTTTCACTTCCAAAAACATGTAAATTTTTTTTTTGTTTTCTTACTCACTTTGAGGGTGGCTTGTCTGGTATGTTAGAGTTGAAGACTGAGTGACTTGGGCAACTGGCAACTGATTGTGCTCCACTGATGAAGGTAGTCTGCCATAACTAGAGGGGCCTTGCAGTGGAAAATGCAAAAATACACTTACTAAAATCTGAAACAATGTCAGGACTGTCAAAGAGGGACATTGGGGTTTGTGGTATTGGACAATTTTTCCTGCGGTATTTTGGTAATTTTAATCTTGAAATGTGGTACTGCAGTATTGCCAGAACCTGCAGGATGCTTTTGTTTATGGGCAACCCTAAAACACAGAATCCGGAAACTGGAACCAGAATCCTGATATTAAGAATGACAACAGAAATAATTCACTTCAGCAATGTCCAATAAATAGAATAATATACTCTTAGGGAAAAAATATTTTGTTGCCATTTATTTTCTTTACTTCACTTCAGCCACAAAGTGTAATTGTCAAAAAAGGCAAGTTTTGAACAACCACTAGCTATACATTTGGCCCAGTTGTTCAAAGAGGAGATAAAGTTATCCATTAGGAAAATCACTATTCAGTCAGGATTAATGATTTTTCAGGATACCCATAGCTTGCAAGCAGGCTCAAGTGTCTGGGTTTCCACTCAAGCGCTGCTTTCTTGCTTTTCACTTTGGCACACAAGTGAGTGTCTTCTCGTGGCTTCGCTGCTCACAACTCCAGGCCCAAACTTGAGAGTCTGGGCCCATCCTATTTTCAACCTGGCCCCATTGGGAGCATGGTTCTTGTCTAGATCAAATTGCTCAGAGATGACTGACGAGAAGCAAAATAGCAACAAGCTATTGTCAAGCAATATTTGTGTGCAATGAGTTTCTGGCAGTCTTTTAGCATCTTTCAACAACATGTGGTCTGATCCGTTTGAAAACGACGAGCAGTCGGAGGTGTACAACATTTCTATAAATTGTTTTAATATGATGGCCGACAAGAATATCGAGTGGTGATATTTAACAATATCAGAGTGAAAATAGTGTTGATCTGGAATTAGCCTAGTATCTGCTGGGAAACACAAATTTATTTAGATGAGCCAGGTTGGCCTTTGGGCATTGAAAGTGGGAGGCACAACCGTCGTGGTACAGGTGGCTGCCACTGACAGAATCCCTGTTCTCTGTGACATTTGCTAACCTCTTATGTGCATTTACTAAAACCGGGGCCACCCAGATGATGAGAGCCAATCAGATAGCAGAACTGAAACAACAGATTCCAACATTTAAAAATCTGATTGGTTTTCATTGTCTGGGTGGCCCTGGTTTCAGTAAACGCACTGTAAACATCTACTAGACATGAAGGCCATGCAGATCACTTAAAAAATGGCCATTACCAGCAAGCTCATTTTAGCGGGTCAAAGAATTCTTAGAATCAAATTATGACATGTGCTATTTACATTCTCATACTCATGGCCATCACTAGAAATAACGATTACAAGAATTTCGACAAGCAGAGAATCCTTGTTTCAAAAGAGGACAAAGAGGAGAAGTTTGTGGTTCTTTTTTCTTAATTTTTACCGGGAAAAGCTATGCAACGTAATTTTCATGCATTTAAAGAACTTGTTTCCTTTGATTTGTGGATTCCAGATTCTGGATTCTAGGATTCCGGTTCTGGATTGCGGATTCCACGTTTTAGGATTGCCAGTTCTTTACCATTTGGATGGTATTAGAAATTATCCTACAAGTTCTCCAATGTTTCCAAGCCTTTTCCAGTTTCCGATTGGACATTCCCAATGAAACTTAGCTCTAGTGGAAATGGAAAACTGCAATTCTTTATGTTGCAAACAGAAAAGGGAAAGTATGGATGTTACCTATTTTGATTATGTTGTCTAAATTGAAAATAACCTGACTTAACGTTCATTAACAAAATAATTCTGTGCGATTGGTCTAAACACGTCACATGACTGAATATAAAGCTAAAACTGGGGAATATCCGAGTGACATTTCCCAATTTTCAAAACAGGATAATAAACACAATAGCCTCCATTTGGCCCAAAAATATGCTCAGATATTATTTTGTCCTTACACATTATCTGTTCCTCAAAGCTCACAGTTTTTGTTGTGCTACGCTCTTGGAAAACTGTTCGCTTCTTGAAACAGATAATGTCCACAGACAAATATCCGAGCATATTTACGCAGCAAATGGAGGCTATTGTTATACAGTCGAACCTCTATTAAGCACCTCGCCCCTCCTATTAAGCAGCCAACCTTTATTTAGCAGTCAGCGGCCAAAGTTCCAGAAATATTGTCAGCTATACACTGTAATAAAAACCTCTATTCAACAGGCACCTCTATTGAGCAGCTGTGGCCAGCTTCTTGCCATCCCAAGGGTGATTTTGTTTTGCTTTATATCTCAATTGAATGGCCAGGAAGATTTGAAGTTGGATGTTTTTAGCCAGATGAAGGTAAAAGAATGACAATGAGGAACATAATTGTTTCTATGGCTTTGTTTGTATTATAACCATCATTGTTTTACTTTTCTCCACCTGCATTTGTTTGTACTTATATTTGATAAACTGAAAACTGGACCATGCCCAACGTTGTTTTCAAGTGAACCTCCATTAAACAGCCACCTCTAGTCCCCGTGAGTGGCCGCTTAATAGAGCTTCGACTGTATATAATGTACCAAATCACTAAACACTGTCCCTACTTACTGGGCTGAGTGTGACTTTTCCAAATACTGGGTTCATCATGAGCTGGAGTAGCTGCAACAAAGGACAACTGATTGCATCTTACTGATGAAGGTGGCAAGCCATGACCAAACGAGCCTTCCAGTGAAGAAAAATTGCATTAACCCAACGTCAATAGACTTAATACAATAATTATGCCTGAGGGATTACTCAAACAAATCATGATAATAAGCAATTAAAAATACTTAACAAAATTTGTTGCAAGTACCTATTGTAAACTTGTGACAATTAAAGACTAAACAGCACGGCTCAGAAAGGCCCCTGTTATTATTTTCTTTTGCTGTCAATGGATTACAGAAAAGATGTGTCTGTATAAATTACAGTGTATTATACTCACGATGGGTGAACCTTCTCTGATGAATTTGTTCATTGTGAGTTACAGTGCCTGCAAGAAAAGGAAATGATTGTAGTTCACTGATAAAGGCAGCTGGCTACCTTCAGTGGAGCACTTCCAAAGAAGAATTTCAGAGCTATTAAAACATCAAACTAGAACTACATGTAATTTACTCCAGTTTTGTAACTTAATATACATATTATAACCATTTAAGGCAGATACTTAATGACAAAGAACTTGAAGAAACGTAGAAACCTCTCTTTAAGAAAGGACAAAACTAAGACCAAATCAACTTGGATCACTTATTTACATCCACAGCAAGTATTCAAAAAGAAGGCATAAACACTTGCTACTATTCCTATTCAATAGGATGTAAATCTGCATTCCAAGTTGATTTGGTCTGAGTTTTGTCCCTACCATTAACAAAATTGTACTGTGAGTGTGAACTGTTAAAGCCAGACAATAATACAAACGTAAGCTTTGGTGCAAAGGTTGATGTTCCTCAAGTTCTCATTTCAAAACATTGTTTGCAACATTGCATAAAAATAATACATTTTCCTACTCACTCTGAGGGTGCATTCCCTGGTAAGTAGCTTCTCCATAAGCCTGAGTAGTAGTACCAGGATAAAAAATATGATTGTACTCCACTGTTAAAGGTGGTCTGCCATAACCAGAAGGGCCTTCAAGATGAGAAATCCCATTAACACAATGTTAACAAAGGCTAGCTGCTTTCATCAATCAACTAAAATGATGCTCTCAGGGGATACAGATAAATGCCAGCAGATGACAATATTTGACGATAACCTTTCTAACACGCTCATCTACATGTATCTTCATCTATCTATTTACATCATGGCCAAATTTCTTCTTTTTATCACTATGATTTCATTTGCCAGTTCAGTGTAATGTTATACGGTGTACATTGTACAGAAGTAGTGACTGAATTTCAGGGCTAGTTACCAATTTAGAAGCGGAATCAAATGAGCAGTACCAGCCCAATCGTTTACAATGCAATAATTGGCTTTTTAACAATTATTGGGCTGTTATTAAGGTTACTGTATACAAAGTTTGGCCACTAAACCATGGTGAACTTATAGAAAGGAAGATCAACAGACTCTTAGCCTCTGTACACAAATCATGATAGAGTTTTTCCCACAAAAATGCAATGCTAAAAAATACATTTAAAAAACATTTAAAACAACATTAAATAATAAATTCTGGAAAAATTTCCATGTACAGAGCTTCTATGGTGTGAAGGACTCTTAATATGACGATAGTGAACTTTAGTACTGGGTTGTGAAGATCAACAAACTCTTGAACCTGGATGTGCACAACTTAAAATAGGATACAGAGTTTTGGCCAATAAAATCAACAACAACAACAACAACCACCACTTTATTTTGCTTAAATTATACATAGAATATCATATAGCAAAAAAATAAATTAACCTTAAATAAACAAAAAAACAACTCAAAATAGTAAGAACTAAACAAGCTGAGTAGTAACAAGTTATTAATTACTAATACCTGTAGGAAAATAAGATGTTATACTTACTTGACTGATAAGTTTGAGTGGCTCCAACGAATGGTAACTGATTGTATCCCATTGATGAAGGTGGCATGTCATGACCAGAGAAGCCTTCCAGGAGAAAATACAAAAACAAAACTGAAAAAAAGTTCTCAAACAATACCATGCAGCATTTGTGCAATTAATGTGTAGGGCCTAGCTTCTAAAACTCATTAACACTTCATCAAGATTCAACAAAGGAATTCATGACTGTGAAGGTGTTTAGATATCTGATCTTAATTATTATTAGCATAGATTTTTATAATATTAATTCTCCATGTTCTCCTTAGTTTTAGTTTCAATTGAGAAGATCTCATCAAACAGTAAGGACAGTGTTTGACCACATGTCTAAACACCTTGAAGTTTACCAAAAATACTCTGCCACTTTCAAATCTCTTCTCGGTGTTTGGAAATATGGTCAAACATGGTCTTTCGTGTCTGATATATTATATCAAGGTTATGTTCCGATCTTTATTTAGTAAAGTTGTAATTTAAAATATCAAATTAAAATATCAAATTAATTTACTACTCACTATGAGTGTGACCTCTGCAATTATTGTTGTATCCTTCATAATTCTGACTGGCTACAGTAGAAGGAAACTGACTGCATTGCACTGATGAAGGCAGCCACCAAGGGAAACCTGGACCAGAAAAAGAATACATCAACATACATGTATGTTGCAAATATTATCGTAGACATAATGAATGTGCCATATCAAATGCTTAAAAGGATTTGGCAACTGATATTTTACACACAAGCGCACATATGAAAGATCATATATTTGAACTGCGGAGAAAGATACATGTATGGAGACATGATTGATCATAGCAGCTATGCACACAACTTAAGCAGTAGTGAAATTAAAGGCTGAAAAAAATTCAGGCCTGAATGGGTATATTTTGAACCCACAAAGTGACCAGCTCCCAGATGGCTGGATAGCTCAGTTGGTAGAACACTACACAGGTATTGCAGAGGTCATGGGTTCGAATCCCATTCATTTCTCACAAGGAAATTCCTTGTCTGCGAAATTATTTTGTACGCAAATTTCCAGATAGTGGCTATGTCTCTGCAACATGGCTTCTAAAATAAGCTGCACAACAAATTTCAGCGAACAAGAAAAACTTTTATTGGCTGAATTGGGTAAAGACTTTCCAGAAGTGGAAAGCAAAGGCTACGATAGAAAAACATTTGCAAAAAAGCCAAAGGCATGGGAGGAAATTTTAACTAAATTTAAATCCAAAAATCCAAAAGGTATCAAACGCAACCTAAGTCAGCTACATTGTCATGAAAAGTGGACATCATAAAAAGTGAAAAGTGAAGTGAAAAGTGAAAAAACAAAATGAGAAAAGTGAAAAATGTGCAACATCATAAACTTTCTAATGGTATCAGCCAGGTTCTCTGGGAATGACAGCAATTGTCCTCTTTGTTTTGCAATAGCCCTTGAAGCCTTGTGAATGACTGTGCATGCAGCAAATACAGAAACACCAAATAAAATTGTCAATAATCCTCTGGAAAGTTTCTGTCGCATAGAATCTTAAAGCAATTAGCACTTGCTGCATTGGTGTAAGCGGCAGACCTCTCCTTGTTCAATGTTGCAAGACCTTTATCCAAAATTTTTACAAGGTCACTGCCCAACTCTTCTCTAAGGCAAAAATGTAATCGAAAGTCTTTGTGGTCGTATTCCTCTAATGGGTTGAATCTATACCTAGGGTGCCAAATTTTTCGAACATGTATATTACATTGATTGGCGTAGTTTCTTAACTGTCTGTAGTGCAGAGGTCCCTCCATTTCAAAATGGCTGACCATGAAAATATCTGTTTAAACCTACCTTTGATCAGGTCTAACTTACTATTGTTCCTTAGTCAGTGTTTAGACACTGCCTAAACACTGTTATGGAAAAACAATGTTTAAATAATCGGTACTCGTGGTCTAAACATGACTTTCATAAGTGTTATCTAAACTTCGTTTAAATTATCGGCCCATTAAGATTATGTTTTCTTACTTACTTTGAAGGTGGCTTGTCTGATATGTTAGACATGAAGACTGAGTGACTGGGACAACTGGTAACTGATTGTACTCCACCAGTGAAGGTGGTCTGCCATAACCAGAGGGGCCTTCCAGACGAAAAAACAAAAATAACACTTAATAAAATCTGAAACAATGTCATGGCTGCAAGAGGGGGACATTGGGGTTTGCTGTATTGGACAATTTTTCCTACAGTATTTCGGTAATTTTAATCTCAAAATGCGGTATTGTCAGAACCTGCAGGATGCGGTTCTTAAGCAATTTGGACAGTATTAAAAATTATCAAGTTCTCCAACGTTACCAAGACTTTTCCAGTTTCCAAATGAAACTTAGCTCTCGTGGGAATGGAAAACTGCAATTCTTTGTGTTGCAAACAGATACGGGCAAGTTTTTTTCAGTTAATTATTAGCCAACCAGGTAATGGATGTTACCTACTTTGATTGTGTTGTCTAAACCGAAAATAAGGTAACTTAATATCATTAACAAATTCTTAATTGCTATATTTGCTCTAAACTTAACATACAGAGTAGCGGTTTTGGTATGACACTGAGTTTCAACTCAGTATTGCAGTATTTGGCGACCTTTGTTTGTGACGTTGGGGTATTTGCTGAAATTTTTGCCCCATGGCCGTGTTCAAAACGCCCAAAGCCCCCCCCCCCCCCCCCCGTCGCTAAGTCAGCTGCCACTATCCCTAGCTATTTTTGTTTTTCAAAACTGCCTACTTCAAAACTCAGTCACAGCTCTGGTTCTATCTATGTAGAAGTCATACTGTAATGTGTCTTTTGTTGATTTGATTACATTAGTTGAATTGAAAAATTTAACATGGGTTGAGTGCATTAGAAACACTGATATACCCAGGGGATGAACAACAAACAGATGTGCATGTCTGTACTTAGTACTTAGTAGCGTACTAGCAAATAAATGGGTTGAACAACGAACAGATGCAGCATATGCAAGGAAAACACTCCACCAAATTCCATTTTGTGCAACAAAAAAGTGATTATAATTGAAAAAGAATTTGTACAATAAGGCAGATGGACTGAGTTAAGCTATTATTACAATATGTACACCTATGTTAAATATTTTTGCCTGTGTGTGATTGGTCTAAACGGGTCACATGATGGAATTTTACCCAGCTAAAACTGGAGAATATCCGAGTGATATTCCTCAATTTTCAAAACTGGATAACAAACACAATGGCCTCCATTTGGCCTGAAAATATGCTCGGATTTTATTTTGTCTTTGGACATTATCTGCTCACAGTTTTCCTTGAGCTATGCACTATACACAATAATAAAAACCTCTATTCAACGAGCCTTCCACTGAAGAAAAATTGCATTAACCCAATGTCAATAGACGTAATACAATAATTATGCCTGAGGGATTACTCAAACAAATCATGATCATAAGCAATTAAAAATACTTGACAAAATTATTTTGTTGCAAGTACCTATTGTAGCTGTTATTAAGGTTACTGTATACAAAGTTTGGCCACTAAAACATGGTGAACTTATAGAAGGGAAGATCAAGAGACTCTTAGCCTCTGTACACAAAACATGATAGAGTTTTTCCCACAAAAATGAAATGCTAATACATTTAAAACAACATTAAACAATGAATTCTGGAAAAATTTACATGTACAGAGCTTCTATGATGTCAAGGACCCATAACATGATGACAGTGAACTTTAGTACTGGCTAGTGAAGATCAACAAACTTTTGGCCCTGGATGTGCATAAATTAAAACAGGATACAGAGTTTTGGCCAACAACATTGTTATAACTGTAGGAAACTAAGATTTTATACTTACTTGACTGATAAGTTTGAGTTGCTCCAGTGAAAGGTAACTGACTGTATCCAACTGGTGAAGGTGGTATGTCATGACTAGAGAAGCCTTACCAAAAAAAATGCAAAAACAAAACTTTTTCAAAGAAATTCTGAAAAAATACCATACAGCATTATTTTGTGTAATGTGTATGGCCATCAAGATCAGATGTTAATCTATTATATTAAGCTGTAATTGCAGTTACATTTTATTAAATCTGTTTCCTACTCACTCTGAGTGTGACTTCTGTTATTGTTGTATCCTTTATAATTCTGACTGGCAAAAGCAGAAGGCAACTGATTGTATTCCACTGATGAAGGAAAGCCTAGACAGGGAAAAAACACATTTAACATATAATTAGAAATGTTTTTTTACAAATACGATGATATGTGTCAGCTAAAAAGCTTCAATCAGTTTCACGAAAGAAATTTAAATATGTTGGCCATAAGCAGTAAAGATAGCCAAACTCTTAGTCAGAGCTTCATCTACACACAATTTAAAACATGATACAGAATTTTAAATCCCAAATAATTACTATAGATCTTTTTTCTTACTCTCAACGTGGCTTGTCTGGACGTGACCTGTCTGATACAATTGAGTTGAAGACTGAATGACTGGGGTCAATGACAACTGATTGTATTCCACTGATGAAGCTGGCCTTTCATAACCAGAGGAGCCTTTCAGACGAAAATCAAAACAAAACCTTTCAATTAATCTGAAAAAAATGTTCTTCAGAAGTTGTGCGAAGAGGTGCAGGGCGAGGTGAGCCTCTTATCATTTTGTGAAGTCATAACTGTACACAATCACTTTTCCTACTCAATCTGATTGTGCCTTCTCTGATTATTATTATTATTATTTATTTTTATGTGTGTGTGTGCTTGTGTGTCCTTCATGACTCTGACTTGATGTAGAAGAAAGAAAGTGACTGTGCGTCACTGATGAAGGCAGACAGATATCAAATATTACACCAAATTAAACTGCAAGCAGTGACTTAAAGTTTGAACTCTACAAGTCCATTTTTGACAACAAGTTCCTGCACAAAGATATGACACAAGAATGATGACCGGACATACAAGCACATGTAGCTTTCTCCAGTCAGCCATGTTTATATTTCAAAGTCCCACATTAGAGCTGTCACTAGCTACTGTTAAGCCTGACTTAACGACATTAGTATGACTACAACAGCTAACTACTGTCAAGTCCAATGTCATGTAACTAAAGACTAACCAGAGCTACAACTGTGGTTGTATTTTCACCAGGCTGATTTACTAGCTGAGCACTCTTTCTAGGTGTTTGTTAACAGACCAAGATTTACTAGTCAAACATGACATCTCTTCTCACTGTGAAATTTAACTCAGAACTTAATCTCCTAACTCAGACAATTCAAATTACAAAAGTGCACAGCCAACACAAATGGCCTGCAAAGGAAGCGCTTTTAATGACTTCTCTTGTGTTGATCTTCACTACATTTATGCAAAGGAGAAGTCATTTTTTATATGCCAAAACTACAATGTAACATAATTATGTTTCAGTGTTGATATCTAAGCTGAGAAAAATGCCTGTTATTCAGATAGGTCATTCCAAACAATGATCAAATCCTGCAATTTCAGAGTAAGTCTCTTTCTTGTGCAGTTGTTACTTTACTCCACTGCAGCTGAAATTAATAATCAGAAAGCACTGGAGCTAGACATATTAATTTTACCTTCATGATCAGTCAATTCTCCTCTAGGTCGTTTTGAGGGCTGGTTATCAAAAGGGGGTAATGGCCTTTTGTCCTTTTGGCCTTTTCTTTCTGATGAACCAAGCAGAAGAAAATGACAACAAAGATATGTTACAGGTTAAATTCTAAAAAAAAATCTAAAACAACTTCATTCATTCCACTTTTAGTCTGAAATTGAATTGACTTCTCCTTTATAAGCTAAATTTCTAGTAGTACTACTTGTATATAACTCGTACATATAAAGGATCAGTCAATTCAATAGACTACATGTATATTCATATCACCTGCTATATAAAACTACCTAAATGACATGTACAGTAGATGTACACTGTAGATATGAAGTACTTAATAATAATTTAATTTATGTAATTTTGTAATAATTATTGGTGCGATTGTGAAAAGAATACATGTCCTAATAAAATTAATAGGAAATTAATTTTACCAAACACAAGGTTCTGCAAGTAGACTTAATTGGCCACTCCCCATTGGGGTTTTTCGGGACCAATGTAAACAAACAAAGAGAAGTAAATATTCAAATAAACAAAACTAGGTTAAGAATCCCAACCAGCAGGAGGCAGATCAGTTGGCTATTTACAAGTGCAGCCGAGAAGTTGAACTTGGGGGTACCAAGAACAACATCAGCTGGTGGTCAGATTGGGATTTTAACCTGGAACGTACGGATTTCAAATCTGGTGCAAAACAGTGTTAGTCCTTTGATGACTTCATAGGCAAACTCGTCCCATTCTTCGCTATTCCTTGGTTGTGGCCATGGAAAAGGCCAATTTTACAGACTTTGAAAATTCATAGAAAATTAATGAAAAGAGCTACAATGATAATTTTTTTGCAGTGGTGATCAGAAAAACATGGAGATTTATATAAGTGAAAAAAAAAAAAATTGGGGGGTTAGTTGCACCTTAAGGTTGCTTACTGAGGTGAAATCAACATTTTGCTGTTTTTTAAAGTGAAGACAAAATGAGTGTTTTCAAAATCTGAAGTTAGACAGACTTCTTTGCTTTGTTGTACAACAGGAACTTGTTTCGAGCTTTTTTCTAACAATTCGGAGCAAAAATGCAAAATGTAACCTAAAATTCAACGTAAGACGATTATGCCACCAGCCCTTCAATTAAAACCTATGCCAGGACAATCATAGCAAAGAAATTACCAAGTGACAGATAAACATTTTCGAAACCATTTTTCTAGTTTCCCGGCTGGTAAATAAATGTCTGTGCCTTTTCCTCAAAAGAAATGTCAGAACTTCTACATGTACTTTCCAACCACGCTCTTTTTTGGAAAGTCTAATGAGATAATGTCCTAGAATAGTGTTCTAAGGCTTTTATAGAGAGACTGTCTCAAATGCGCAGCAAAAGACCTTGATGTTGTAATTGTACAATTCATGACTCAATTATGACAGTGCCTTCACTTAAATAAAATGATATAAACTAATAACATACTTTCTTATAGCACAGCATGTTGCACCAAGCCTCACCTTGTTTGCGTCTGAGACTGACGTAGTGTACCTCATGAATATGCCCCAGCACAAGTGGGTTGGTGCTATTCACGTGACGATCAGGCCTGATAGCAACGTCACTGAAATCAGACTGACTGCTGATCACATCAATGTACGTTTCAAAGCAGTTAGCCACTGCATGGAGAATCACGTGATCACCCCATGTGCCATCTTGTTCCATGGCTGTAAGGTAATCAGCCCATGATCGATATCCATTGATGAAGTTAAACAGGTCTGTTCCATCTGGCTGTAAGAAGGGCAAGAGAGAAGACTGATAATGGAGAACCAAAATGCTGAAATCTTTTTCAGAGCAAAGACAACTCGTCCAGGTATGATGGCAATGCCCAGTTTTCCAACTGGTGCCTGTTTTATGAACCTTGTATTGCTGTAGAAGTTTTTGTAGAGTGTTACACCTCTACGCATTTACCACCGATCACTTTGTACTTCCTCTTGCATGTACGTATAAATTGGTGGCATGTTACCATGGTTACTAATGGCTTTTGGTCAGTTGTAGTAGTTTTTATTCAACCCTATGCCTGAACTACGAAAACGAAAACTTCTACGCCTATTTGAGCTTCATAAAACGCGCTGAGTATACAATACTCTGCCATCTTACCAGACTGAAAGTCCAATTCAAATGTTGAAACAAATGCTTGGGTCTTATCATGTAGAACATGTTTTCCTGAAACACCTGTTAAGATTTCTTAAAACATAGGCACACAATGTGTGCAAGAGTTATTTTTTTTTGTGAACCAAAAGTCTTGGAGATAGGAGCATTCATGGAACTGTTTACAGTAATGATTTGGTTAATTTGACGAGTTTTTTTGGTTGCGACGTACAGCAAGAAAGAAACTGACAATTTATGATGTACATATGATGTTACATCAGTAATGGTAAGATAACTAAATAGTAAGCCCTAAAATGTTTGACTGAACAAAGTACAGTAACCTGACACATCTCCAGATTACTGTGGATACCATCTTATTTTCTAACAGGCAATTTGATTGGTTCTTTGATACAACCCACACTGTGATAGGTGTCACACTCGCACATGCATAACTCCCTCACCCACCGATCACATAGCCCTTCCAACCCCCAAGAGGAATTTTTGCTCAAAAATAATTAAGTTAAGAGAACTTTTCGCATTTGTACGAGTCGTAAGTTTACCCTTTTTACACAACATAACGCAACAACACTACTTCACCAAAAATAGACAGAGAAAAACTCCTCTCTGACACGTTGAAAGTCTGATTTAATTAAATTGCACTTTAACTTGGCACCATGCAGTCTTCAAAGAACATTTGAACAGTTTTCATACTTTTTACCTTTAAAAATATCAGACTGAAAAGAATGTCATAAAATGCCCATCAAATAAAAATATTAAACTGCTACTGCAGAGACATAAAAACCGTCCAGAAATGAAAGCTTCTTTTTTGGTTTAATATCCTGGGAACAATAGCCGAAAACTTGTCTGCTCTAATTGAAATTACTCCCATACAAAAAACAAAAGTGTTAAGTTACCACTTGTAACTAAAAATAACAAACATCTCGTGGGAACAAGTGGTGATGATTCGTCAGCTCTAATTGAATTTACTCCCTTGTGAAAAACAAGAGTGTCAAATTACCCTTCATAACTAAAAAATAAAAATATCTCGTTTTCTTTGCATGCAACAAGAACAAAACAATTGTTACCTGCACTTACTATTGTAAACGTTACAACTGCTTCAAATCTAAATAGTCTCGTCTCCTCTAAAACATGTCCTAAGAACTAGAAGCCACGATTCATGACCTCTAATCGAACTTACTCCTTGTGAAAAACAAAAGTATCAAGTTACCTTTGTAACTAAAAATAAAAATATTTTGTTCCATTTACATACTACTAACTCATGAACTGTTTCAAAACTCAACGCTCATCTCATTCATAACTAGGCACCATTACACTGAACATTATGCACTCTAAAACAGCCCAATGTATGCATGTAACTGTCGCACTCCGCTCCAAACTGGACTAAAAATCACAAACCGGCAACATACATGTCAGTCTTTATTTTTCAATTACCAAAGTCCTTGTGTTTAATACAATAAAACGTTCAAGACTTCATATACCTCACTTAAGTTATCTTGAACAATAATAATAATTCCTTATTTCCTTTTTCTTCAACTACAATTCGTGTTGGTTATTAATGTAAATAAGCTGAAACCCTGATAACATTGAAGAGAAAAGATTTAGTTTCATTAAAATGTATCTTCTCATTCCAGTAGTAAACAAGAACCATAATAACTGTAAAATCGTCACAGAATAATATCTTTTTGTTCTGTTGATGAAATTAATTGTCGTCTCTTCGCTTTTGACCTTAAAACTTATCAATGGATGCTGAAATTAACAACATGCCCAGAACACTCATCACAAACTCTGCAGCAATATTTAGGTTTCAATCTGATACAACATGCAAACAGTTTGAACCTGGTCACAACCTCTTCACATTCCCAGTAGTGCATTCCGCGCCCCTAAAATACAATTGATCCTATCATAGAACCCACATCAACTTGTTTTTCATTCACATCTTAAACCTACAGTAGTAGTAGAGCGGCTAAGACTCAATTCAAAAACTTATCTCATGAATGGGAAAAGCTCACCCTTCATTGCATGCTCGTAGTTATATGCCAAACACCATGTTTCTTTGGCTGTTTATCCAGTTACAAATGATTATCAAAACTGCCCACAAAATCCTCAGCCAAACCCACAGAAAATGTCAAAGTAAGCCCAATATATAAATAATTCCTCCTCTTTTATAGAAGAATAAATATGCCGTTCTGAACTGTAGCGGGATCAAATCTTCTCACATACCATTTACCTTTACAACAAGAAATTTGATTGGCTGTTTATAGTAGATCCAATCTGATTGGTGTGACATACATAAATCTCTCACTCACTCACTCACTCACTCACTCACTCACTCACTTGCTCATCCATCCATTGACCCATGCATAACATACCCTGACGTGCCGACTAAGAGGTATTGTATTTTTTTTAACAAAAAAATAACTCAATCACAACACCAAAACAAAATACTTCACCTACCAGTTTTGGGTTCTTTCTGAGGTACTGCACTATGGAGTGTCTTAATTTCTCATGTGAGATTGTTATTCCTTTCACAAGGTGCAGTTGTTCACAAAGAGCATGAAACATACAGTTCCCTGATCCTTCATTGTCAGAAATCACGAAGCCCTTGTCTGATGCAATCCTCTCCAACCTTGCTGATAGAGCATCTTTACCGAAGACATTGCCTACATGGAGACGTTGCATTTGCTGAAGACTCTTGAACATTTGCCCAGGCAGTTCTAAAAAGAAACCTTCTGTTAATTTTTGACATCACTTTCTTGGAGAGAAAAAGATGGCAGGGTGGAAAAAATGGCACAGGCTAACACAGACAGGCATGATAAAAGACAGTTCAGGAACTATTAGTAGTGGTAGTAGCAGCAGCAGCAGCAGTAGTACTGTTGTCGTAGTCGTCGTAGTCGTCATCGTCGTAGTAGTAGCAGCATTAGTATTTGTATTAGTGTTAGTGTTAGTGTTAGTATTAGGATTGGCATTAGCATTAGCATTAGCCTTAGTCTTAGTGTTAGTGTTAGTGTTAGTATTAGTATTAGTGTTAGTGTTAGTATTGGCATTAGCATTAGTATTAGTATTACTCATATACATGTAAGATCTTCATCTAGACACAATTTCAAACATGACACAGAGTTTTAAACCCAAATAATAATTGCTATAGATTTTTCATCTTACTCTCAATGTGGCTTGTCTGGACGTGGCCTGTCTGATACAATTGACTTGAAGACTGAATGACTGGGGTCAATGGCAACTGACTGTATTCAACTGATGAAGCTGACCTTCCATGACCAGAAGAGCCTTTCAGAAGAAAATCAAAACAAAAATTGTCAAAAATTTGAAAAATGTTGAACAGAAGTTATGCAAGAAGGTACAGGGTAAGGTGAGCCTCTTATCATTTTGTGAAGTCATAAGTGTACACAATCACTTCTCTTACTCACTCTGATTGTGCCTTCCCTGAATGATGACTAGACATACAAGCACATGTAGCTTTCTCCAATCAGCCATGTTTACATTTCAAAGATCACCACATTAGGGCTGTCACTAGCTACTGTCAAGTCTGACTTGATGACATTGGTATGACTGGAACGGCTAACTACTGTTGAGTCCAATCTCATGTAACTAAAGACTAACCAGAGCCACAACTGTGGTTGTGTTTTCACCAGGCTGATTTACTAGCTGAGCAATCTTTCTAGGTGTTTGTTAACAGACTAACATTTCCTAGTCAAAAGTGGCATCTGTTTTCACAGTGAAATTTAACCCAGAACTTAATCTCCTAACTCAGACAATTGAAATTACAAAAGCACACAGCTAACACAAATGGCCAGGAGAGGAAGTGCTTTTAATGACTTCTCTTGTGTTGATCCTCGCTATATTTATCAGGGTTTTCAAAATTAGCTGGCACGCCTGACGCAAGTCACTGGCTGCTTCAAGCATTTGTACAGGCTACTTTTTGTCACAAAGTTAATTAACATGCAGTATTAATTCACCTACATAGTCATGATCTGCTTTTTCTGAGGTAATAAATGAACAGGTGAAAATGTAACAGTGCAGCTATAATATTAACCTGCAAACGCAGACGTATTTCCGGCTGTCACTTGGTTCCGCCAAAAAATAACGTCTGTGAACCCGAGCCAGGAAATGATTTCTGTGAAGTAATGACTTTTGTTCCTCCTTGGCCAATCAGATTCCATGATAGAATGAAACTCGAGTGCTCCTCACAGCGCATACCTCACACAGTAGTTCTGGGGTTATTTGAGCTAAACTGTGATTGGCTTAGAATTCCTACGTCACAGAAATCGTTTTCTGGCTCGGGTTCGCAGACGTTATTTTTCGGTGGAACCAAGTGACAGCTGGAAATACGTCTGGGTTCGCAGGCTACTATAATATGTGCCTTTAGAATTTCGAAGCGAGATCAATTTTGGTGGGCGTTGGGTAGCACATGAATCAAATTTGCACAGCGACAACAGACTAGACTATCTTTCATTGCTACTAGTGAAAAGTCACAAAGGCAAACAGATAACAGACAGGAACAAAACTACAAATATTATGTGCTGTTCAAGTCTTCAAAGCGACGATAAAACAATTAACAAATTGACCTAACCTCTATATGTCTATGTGTTGAATACAAAGGCAGTCTTCGTCATGAAATGTTACTCATTAAGATTAAAAGTGCTCCAAATGTCTTGTAAGCCACGGTTTGAAAGGTTTCTTAACAATAAAACCCTTCATCAACGCTAATGTTCGGGCAAACGCAAACCCACAAAATCGAAGCAGAAAGGAAATGAGATCGCTGATTTTCTACTGATACTTCATATATGTAGCAGGAAAGATATCACTGGAAAAAAAGTTTCAAATGCTAAAGAAATGAAAAGCATTATGTAGCATCTTATACGTGAACTTCCAGAGAGACTCCTCTTGCATTCAGCAAGTTTTAAATAAAAGTATCTCAATGCAAACAGATTTTCAAAATTTTCCTGGGCGAGCACCACATCTCCCTTGCGCAGGAATGGGTAACCCACTTCTGGACTTTTCCCCACATGGCCGCCCTTAATTATTGCGAGCCAGATGTGTGCCGCCTACTTTAAGATTTCCTCCTGCTACTTTATTTCAATTTGAAAACCCTGATTTATGCAAAGGAGAAGAAGTTTCTTCATATGTCAAGACTACAACATAACATAATTATGTTTCAGTGTTGATATCTAAGCTGAGAAAAATGACTGTTATTCAGATAGGTCATTTCAAACATTGATCAAATCCTGCAATTTCAGAAAAAAGTTTGTCTTTCTTAGGCTGTTGTTACTTTACTCCACTGCAGCTGAAATTAATAATTGGAAAGCACTGGATCTAGACATATTAATTTTACCTTCATGATCAGCCAATACTCCTCTAGGTTGTTTTAAAGGCTGGTTAACAAAAATGGGTAATGGCCTTTTGTCCTTCTGGCCTTTTCTTTCTGATGAACCTAGCAGAAGAAAATGACAACAAAGATATGTTACAGGTCAAATTCTAAAAAAAGTCTGAAACAACTTAGATCATTCCACCTTCAGTCTGAAATTGAATTGACTTCTCCTTCATAAGCTAAATTACATGTTGTACTACTTGTAAATAACTTCTATATACAAAAGATCAGTCAATTGAATAGACTACATGTATATTCATACCACCTGCTGTAGAAAACTATCTAAATGACATGTACAGTAGATGTAGGTATGAAACAATGAATAATAATTTAACTCATTTTTTTCATAATAATTATTGGTGCAATTGTGAAAACAATAATGTCATAATAAAATTAATAGGAAATTTAAATTTTACCGAACACAAGGTTCTGGATCTTTTCTAAAAGTAAACCACATGACTCCTGCCACCTGAACTTCTCCAAATACTTGTTCCGCAGAAGTTTTGACTCTGCAAGTCGTACTTCTCTGCTTTTTTCACGCACAGCTTTGATTTTCTTGGCCCACTCTTTAGGATCTTCAGAATCCACTACACACTGTGAGCCATAAGCCACTTCCTTGAGGGCTTCTCCAAGTCCTGAGTTACCACTCACAAGTACAGGCAGACCAGCAGATAATGCTTCAAGGGCAGTCAAACCAAAGCCCTCAGTCCTTGATGGCATGATTGCCAGATCTACTTCACACAACAAATTGGCTAGTTGATCCCTGCTTTCTTTAAAGCGGCGAACAGTTAACTGGCTAGGGAGGATACCATGCTGAAGTAACCTTTTTGCCACCTCATCCTCTTTTCCTGCTGGTGCACCAACAAACATGAGTTGGTAAGATGTGTCTTTCAGTTCAGCAACTGCTTGAACAGCAATGTCATATCCTTTTAGCTTGAAATCTTCACTATCGCCACGCCCAAATACCAAAACGCGAAATGTCCTTCTTTCTTCAGTGGCTTGCTCAACATCAAGGAACTCATTGAAAATGCTTGGGGTAAGAGTTAAAACATCTTGATCTTTTTTGCTTGGGCGGAGGTAACGGGCAAATGCATCTGCCAGCTTGGGTCCTACAGCAACAACTTGATCAGCCAACTCACAGAGTTTTACTTCTCCTTGGTGCTTTTGCTCCCCTTTGGAAATTGCTTCTTCATAACTTTTGTACATTCCTAGTTCTTCAGGAGCAGTGTGGACAATCTGAATCCACTTACAATGACGGTTTTGCCTTTTTATGAGTTGTACTTGTCGACCAAGATGCACTCCATGTCCTATAACACAGTCCATAGCATGGTTCTCTGGAACAAAGCCCAACCAATCAACTGGCTCATAACCTGGTAGTTCTTCTGCTTCAATGATCTTAACATCGAGACTAGCTGCAATCTTTTTGTCTTCTTCACTACAATGAGGGAGATAAACACTGACTTCCACATTAGGGTGTTTAGCCAACTGTATAGCAAGTTCTCTGCTGATGGTTGACAAGCCTCCTTTTGTTGACTTCCATTCACTACTTAACAAAGTAACATTCAAGGTTCTGTTGGATGCTGAGGTAGGAGTTTCTTCTTCCAGGCCTTCCTGTGATGTAGAGGCTACACTGCCAAAGGCAGACTCCTAAAAACAAAAGACAGGGAAAAATTGATGCAGCTGCAACAGTGAGTTCAAAACCTGGCCTGAAATTGTCTCTTTTGGACTTTCCTAGCAGATATTTCTCCTTACTTAAAGACCCAGCATTGACCATAATGCTTTTTGCATACATGTCCAGGACTGAAACTTGGTGGTTGCCAGGTTGCCAGTGGCAACTTTAAACACAGCTGAGCAACTAAAAGTTGGGGTTGAATTGCCCAACAGGTGACTATGATACAAAGTGTAAATTCAGCCTGATGTATTGCGATTGCAAGTACAAACTTGAAATAAAAGTAAAATAACACACAGTTTACTTGGACTACTTTGCTTTTCTTTTCCTTAGACCTTTCTTTTCTTATCCTTAGACCCTTCATCGGGTCTAAGGATAATGATGTCTTTGGGTCTTTTTTTTGAGTTTCTTCAGTATTTTAAGTTTCTTTAGGTCATGTATTTAGTGAAGTGGTTGCCAAATGCTGGATTTCATGTCTTACTTCATTGGCTTTGCTCTTGTCTGCAGGCTGTCTTTTAAGATCTTGGTGATCAATAAGTTCAAATGTTGTGAAAATGTGACTTTTGTTTAGATGCGGTGGTTTAATGGAAGTTCTCCCTCAGACAATTTGTAAGATGAAATGTTGAGAACTGTATCTTTGTGAGTGCCTGAGGAACAGAAGAAATCTTTGTTGGCTTTTCGCTCAGCATTGTTTTGTGTGACTTTATTGAGGATGAACCGTGTCAATAATGTTCAACACCTTATCAAAAGAAACCAAGATAATGCCATTTGATCTGCCCTGATGCCCTGATCAGACCCATGGTGGTATGAGAATATATACAGTGAGATATTGATCATAGACCTAACAATTAATTTTCGTGAGCTATATTTTGTTGTTTCGTTGTCATCTTTAGATTTTTCTGCGTGACTGAAACCCGTCACTTTAATGTCTAATTTAATTAAACGCAAAAAGGTTGCGTGCACCAAGGGCTCGGACATTAGCAAAATAAAATGCTAAAAACAGCCTGTCACATATAGCTACAAATGCTTCAGTATTCCCTAACAAAAGAGAACGTATCTGTGTAGTACAAAACTCTGACAAGATGTGGGGCTGAAGTAAAGAAAAGTACTTTGCAGTGTTGTAGTTATAAGTGCCTATGGAGGAGACAATAGGTCTAAAAGGAGAAACAGTTGACCTAGAATCTTTGACTTTATGCAATTTAGATAAACCACATAGCCTAGCTGGTTGAGAACTGGTGGGATAAATATCCCAGTATGTTCCAGACCATTTTTCTTAATCTTATGTTAATACCACAATCATGCCTTCATTGAAAGTTTTATGGTGCACTTGATCTGCATCAAGCAAAACGAAACGGTTAGAGAATACACGAGGAGATGTGACAACGTTAAAAACATTTATGAAGTTATCGGTGATCCTTGTCCAAGACAATAATTGAAGGCTTTCATGCAAAAAGGGCGTATAGAGCATTTTGGGCCGATTTTTATCTTTTACAGGATCGAGCTAATTTTTGGCAGACTGACTTATTTTGACATTAAAAGCATCGTTGCGTAATTGTTTTTAGTGATATGCGCTTCATTTTCAAGAAATAACGTATGCAAAAAACTCAGTTTTCCGAGTGGCATCTTTTGGAGCGAATCCTTCCAAGGTGGATTTTGACACGGCGGAAACTTAAACGGTTACTTTTAGCAGCTTTGACAGCACGGTTTTTTAAAATAGATGTTTTGATTTTTGAAAGAAGTAGAGAAATAGACCGCAAAAAAAAATTGACCAACCTCGTATCGAACCGGTGTCACAACAAAACAAACTAGCATCCAGCCAGTTCAGCACCTTATTCGCTTGCACTAACAAAGCGACAGTAAGAGAATTGCGGAATTATATGAATAATAAAACTAGCAGCAAATACCATGCTTCGGTGACCTCATCGTTTAGCAAAACAAAGGTTTCTTTTGTTTTTCGCTTAACAAAAGATCTCTAAAAGATACCCTTGGAAAACTGAGTTTTTATAAATCGGTCGAAAATGCTATATACGCCCTTTTTGCACGAAAGCCTTCAATTAATTATAAAGAAAGTACTGCTTCTTGTCCAATCACCAAGGCAAGGAATAATTCTCATTTTCATTCCTATTTTTTGTCATTCTTCATTTTTCCAGCCAATATCTGTTATTTTTTCTTTCTTTGTCTTTGTGACCTTTTAAGAGATCTTAAAAATCAAGAAAAATGTATCCAATGTAGATTCATAATATTAATACCACAAAGACAGCACTGCGTCTCATCTGCTCAACAAACTTAAGCTCTATTTGTCGCGGTTCTACTTGGCTGGGTGACCAAATATGAATACCTTCTGCTGTAAGAGCTTCTTTCTTCTTCCCTCATTTTTTCCTTTTCTTGGTTTTTTTTTCTTTCCTTTGCAACGCAATATTAGTGACTGCAGAAATCCCAGCCTTGTATAATGTCTTTTCTTCTATTTATCAACTATTTGTTCATATCAATTCCCCATGTCCCTATTTATGTGTATTTCTTTACAATACCGTATGAACAATAGTGAAACACGTCACTTGAATTCTCCTCAATTCTCATGTCTGCTGATCGTCTAAAATTTTAAATCACGGCTTGAATCATTGGGAAATTCATACAGCTCATCAATTTTGTGATTTTCAATAACTTTTTTCTCGGCAATCGAGCATGGCTAAACCTTATAAGTGGACACCTTCAGGAAATGAGCTATTTATGATAATTACCTTCTCTATATGAAAACATTCATGCAAAAATGTATTCAATACATGTAGATCATTTCTGTGGTAAGATGTTGAGTACTTGCGTCAGAAATTCAAAGAATAACTAACGTCTATTTGGAAAGGACTCCTTTATGTGATGCGCTTTTGTGATGCGCTTTTGAATATTTTATAGAAAAGGCGCAATACAAATAATAAATTTTATTGTTATTGTTATTGAAAAGGTCGGGTCATTGTCTTGGGTACAAATCAAGGATTCTGGTCTCAATTAGGGTGTTGATAACGAAATGTCACCATCCTTAGCTGTCAAGTATCCTTTAAGGTGACTCCCTATAGTTTTATGATCCCATATGCACTGAGGACGAAAGCTCAAGTAATCTGCATATGCTAGAGGATGACGTCAGTGTTTTTTGATTTTAATGACGTCAACATGAGCACAAAAAGCAAAACTGTCATGTGAATTTTCTCACATTCCCTTTGGTGAAATTTCGTAAAATTTGACAGACTGGTAGTAAGTATTTTACTTTAGTCAGGGCTTGCTCTTCAGGGAAATCTATAAGACCAGTTTTTTGGCAGCGGTAAAAGACAAAAATTTACAAAAATCGAAATATCTGCCTTTGAAACCCCACTTTTTTTCATGTTTAAAATTCATATCCTGCAGGATGCGAGATGCTGTGAAATTTTTGGAAGATTTCACCAAAGGAATTTCAAGAAAATCACAAATAAAGCCTTAAAAAAGTAAAAAATCACATTTGTTTGAGCATTTATAATTCAGGACTAAAACCCGTAATTTTAACAGAGATGATAGTATAATACTATTTAACACATTGCTTATTACATGTAATAAGTTTGAGAGGACTGGGAGTAAAAATGAAAGCAAAAACAGCATTCAAAACATAGCACTTGCGCATGCAATGCCATCAACGATTACCCTATGGAGCCACCTTCAAGTGCACTTGAAGAAATAATAATAAAAGAAACACTCTCATTTAGTTCTATTTTTAGGCTTGATCTCCACTGATCTCTCGAGAATGCAAGTTGGGTCTACAAGTGCACGTGGGATCCTTTCTTGAACAGTGGCTAGTAATTGAACCTATTCCGTTTTAAGTGGTATCTTTTAAGGGTCTAATGAAGCTCGAGCAGCACCCATATTAGTCTCGTTTACAAGTTAAATTCAAATTTTCCGACGAGCATTCCTGCAGATGTTTTGATATGGGAGTTCCCCCGAGTTCAAAATGTCTAACAAGAAGTGACGGAGTGAAGGAGTGATGGAGTGAAATTGTTCCCCACTACAACTTGGAAAATAATATTTTCCAAGTTAAAAAAAAAAAAAAAAAAAAAGAATCTGTACAAAACTTGTATTTCCAAAATCAATGGCACCAAACCCAGTCAGTTTATTGCCGGATTGTACCTGTCTTTCAAAGCCAAAATTGATTAACCCGCAAGTTGCCTGAACAATATCTATCTCCCTATCTTCACAGGAATCTTTCATTCAGAACGCAAAGATTGGTTAAACAGTAATGTCTTACACAGGAATGTTTCGAACTCTCCTATTAACTTGTGTCCACATGACTTTAAGTCATGAGACAAAAAATGAGGAATAATGAATATGGGCAGGGATCCAACAGAAATTACGAAAAAAAAACGAGATCACAAACATTTCAAAACAGTTGGATGAAAGGGAGACTGTGGCTGGTTTTCGAAGAAGATGCAATGTTTTGTTCTATTTGCAAGGAAGCATCAGCTGTGGACATTTTACTGAGTAATCAACCTCTATGCACATTAGTTTTTTGAGTTCTTTTACCATTAAAATCTGTTAAAAGTACATTACTGTAAATATAGTGGAAATCCAGGGCCGCTTAATTTTGACCTGGGCAACTAAGAAAGCAAGGAAACTGGCCCGGTTGGCCACCAAGTACTGAAGTTAATTTTCACTCCTGCATGTCTGTTATTGTTTTGGTTGACATGACAGCAAGGTGTACGTGTTTTCCAATGCTCACAGCACGTAATGCATACTGGCCAAAACTGGGTCTTTAAACAATTCATCCAGTTTTCTTTTAGGCCTTGACAGTTAGCATGCATACCCATGTATATGTGTCTTTGGGTCATTGTTTTTAGTATTGGTGACCCAAGAACAAACTTGTATATTTTTCCACTGCACACGTCAAACTCAAATTCAAACAGTTCCAACAGTCACATACCTGTGTTTTTCACCAAGATACAGTAATGTGCATGTATTCAAGATGCATTAATTGTGATATCTTGATGATCCAAAGTTTGCACAACATGTAGAATACAGTAACATTCAGAACATAGTAAAAGTAGGATTTAACATCACATAAAGTTACCTTTGATAGCCTTGACATCACAGGAAGCCTTTAATCTTGAAAACTGATGCTAAAGAGAAAAGCAGAAATAATGTGAGTTAATTTCACAATAGTGAAACCAGCAAAATGAGATGTAAACCATCCATTTAGTAGGCACTCATCGTGGTTTATTGCAAATCTGGCAATCTGATTGGTCCTCTCATCATTTTCTACACACTAATAGACAATGATTACACCTGAACATGGAAGTTACCCTTGAAAAGAAATAATTCTTTACTTTTTACTGCCCCAGTAAAGTGGACATTTTCTAATAAGAATCTTGAATGACCAAAATTAAAACTCACCAAGTCTTGTTACAAACACCTTTTAACATCTTAAAACCAGACATTACTGCTTGAACTCACTCACTGACTGAACCTTTAAAAAAATGGAATACCAACAGGAGAAGAAAAATTAAACAAGAGGACTTGTTTGTATGCCTTGCGTTACAACTATGTTTTACACATATCATAAAAGTGCTGGAAGTAATACATGTATATTACTGAATACAGTCATGTAAATTTGTTACAAACAACTGGTGCTTTAATCAGATTAATGAAGGGCTGTGATGTTTTGAATAAGTCCTGACAATGTAGCGCATGAATATCATGCTTTTGTTGACAAACTGAGGAAACTTTCCAGAAACCAAGCTCTGCATGAAAACAGGGTCTGAAATTGCGCTTTCCTGGTAGCCAATGCAACTAAAAATTTTGCACTGGCGACCAGAATTTCACAGCTGGTCGCCAGCGGGCGATTAACTATTTCAAGCCACGATAATTACACAAAGTTAGATTTTCAGCCAAATTGATTAAAATAAAATTCAAAGCCGCCCGCCAATTGGTCACTTACTTTTTACCTTTCCGCTGCTTTTGAAGTACAAAACCGATTTTCCTGTTATTATAACTCTACCACAACGTTTCACAGCTACGATCAGTGCGAAGCTTTGCTGCCATGTTTTTCCAGTGGTTTCCCATAATATACGTATTGCGGGTGCAGAAGACCACGTGCATTCTTTCGCCATGAATATTTATTCAGGTGATCTGGTGTCCAAAGATGTCCTGAACTCTTTCCATAATTTATTACACAGTGGAGACGCAACATCCGCAAAGAAATTAGTGGAAGATTTCGATATTCAACATGACGATCCGTCGATCGTCTTAACAGAACGTGAAAGGAAAGATCGTTTTGCACATAGAGCAAAGAACCAAACGGCAGTTTTCAGTCGGGTACGTTTCTTCTCCAAAAGGTACAGACAAGAGAAGGTATAGTATTGACTCAAAACATTTGGCAGTCGCATGAAACTGCGTATATGGCTGGCATTCGATTCGTTCGTCATGGGTTTTCAGTGGTAGGTGTATAAATAATCAGCGTGTTTGTATCTAATCTTATCGTAACGGAAAAATCGCCATCATTGTGGCACCAAACGCGTTCTCCTCGTTCCGATTCTTAAAAGAAAAATTGGCGAGCAGAATTTTCCATCTGGTGACCAAAAATTTTCGTTTGTGTTTCGCTGCGAAGGAAAATTTTATTGAGACTTCTTGGTGACCAAATTTTTCCATATGGCAACTGAAAAAAAAATTTCAGTCGCCAGTTGGTGCCTGCCTAAAAAAGTTAATTTTGGACCCTGGAAAACCCAGCTGTCTCCTTTGGAAAATTGTGCCTCTGGAACCTCCCCTCTCTCTGGATTTCCAGTGATTTTTCTAAGGAAGGGGAGAGCTGGGAAAGTATAGACACATGTATTTTCTGAAACTAGACATAAAAAATTACCTTCTTTAAACTGGGTAATTATAGTGACAAGCACTTCAAAATGCGTTTTTTTTAATGCTGAAAATGAAAAGTCCATACATTTCAGGACTGCTGTATGGACATCAGTGGTAGCTTTCTAGTGAAGAAAACACTAGCGCACTGAAAACACTTTATATGTATGAGACAGCAACGAATTATGCATTCAATATTATTAACACAAAAAAATTGACATTTCAGCTAAACTTGTTACAGCGGTGCTACACAGTTTCTAATCTTATTGGAAAAAGTATAGTTGTTTATTTCCAGACTCGTGAAAAGCAAAAGAGAATGTATTATGAAACTACGATGATGCATGGAATGCAAATGAACAAAATTTTAAAAATAACATTTACTGACAAGTTAGTGACTTGATTTTGCATATTTATCAGTTTAGTGGATCTTAGATGATGCATGAAAATGCAAATTAACAGAACTTGAAAAATAACATCATGACAAGTCTGTAACTCAATTTTGCATATTTAATAGTTTAATGGATCAGAGCTGTAACAGTTAGTTTTTACAATTTTACTTCAATGCATTTTATGATTATCAGAAAAGCAAAACAATATGAATTTTGTGTAGAATCTGACAACTACATACTAGCAATCTCTCTGAACTGGTCTCAAAAAGATGACGTGGCCATCATCAAAAAGACTAGTGATCCAGAAACTATCCATAGCCTCCCCACCCTCCACATGCAAGGATTATTGGTTAGAACCCCTCCCCTCTAGAAATTCCGGGTTAGCTTCATACTTTCCTTACAAAGTTTTGGCTTTTGAGATCACCCACCTCCTCAGAATTTCCAATAACCTTCCACAGGATGGCTATGAATATTTTCTGGAACTCCACATTCCAGAACCAGGGAGTGGCTATGACCTAGTTATAATCTACACTGTACTTCTGTCTCCATTGAAAGGTTTTCAAGTCTACATCTTTACCATCTATCGAGAAAGCTAGCCAAC
This sequence comes from Orbicella faveolata, assembly GCF_042242905.1. NCBI lineage: Eukaryota > Metazoa > Cnidaria > Anthozoa > Scleractinia > Merulinidae > Orbicella > Orbicella faveolata. The sequence continues at coordinate 2,806,517 of NW_028301541.1, forward strand.
ATATTTGCAAACTTGGCAAATACATACTCTGTTCTAGATGAACAATAATGAACTCTAAGATTGGTCATCAAGTGTCCTAATACTACATAGAGACAGCCAAAAAGCATGACGTCATATTAACGCATAAATTCGAGGGGCTTTCAAGTTGGAAGGGCATTAACAATGAAGAACTAGAATTTTGTGACTTGCGAAATTAACTGAATCAGATCAAGCCCTATACACCAATTGCAAATATCGTGACGATGGCACCAAAGCGAGGCTATTCGGTAGCAACCGTTGCTAAGGGCCGATCTCGTTTGTTTTCAAATACTAGTTTCCCATCTAATAGAGTTTCTTAAGGCTGATTCCCAGTGTTTCTCTCTTCTGAGTTGAGAAATTTGAAAAAAATGCGATCAAAGTAAGGCAATTCTTTACTTTCAAAGAGTTTACAGTTTAGAAATTACGCATTGAATCCTGTTTTGTCGTGCTAGTGGCAAACGCTCGATTTTGTTGAAACGGTTGCGTACAGAATACGTTCAGAATATAAACACAAGTGTTATTTTTCAATTCTTTGCATTCAAGGCTTCATTAAAGCTTTTAAGTTGAAAACCATGTTCTTCAATATCTAAAATTTGGGCTGAATAAGTGTCATTGAGTTTTTTCCAGTGTTAGAACATGCCTGATAACTGTTCCGTGCCACTGTGTTGTAAGAGTGGATATCGAGTAAGGCCGGACGGAGAAGAGATCACATACCACAGCCTTCCAATGACTGATCCAGAAAGGCTTAAGGTATTTTTTCGATCTCTATTGATTTGATACACTTGCTGTTACATAAATTGTGGTAATTTTGTTTCACTTGTCTTATTTCATAGACTTGGCTTGTAAAGATTAAACCAGACGTATCCACAACATTCCAGATCACGAAGCGAACTAAGATCTGCTCGTTGCATTTCAAACCAACTGATTTTCAGAAAGGCTTAACAGGTCGCCGAGTTTTAAAACATGATGCCGTTCCCTCAAGTTTTCAATGGTCTGCACCATCTCCTAAGAGGAAATCACCACGTAAGCGGTCACAACCTCCGTCTTCATCGGCTGAAATGCCATCCTTCAGTAGCGTGAGTGAAGCAGACAGCGATACTTCCGCTCTGGATGAAATCGACAATTTACGCGCGCACATTGCAAAGTTAGAACAACAAGTCAATTCACTTGAGCTCGAAAATAAACAACTTTTGAAGAACGTTGACGAACTTCTCGAAAGCCAGTTTGGCATAGCACGATTTAAAGAGTCGGACTCTGATATCAATTTTTACACGGGATTTCCTAATTTCCAAACCCTTCTGGCTTGCTACAATTTTTTAAACCCAGGTGAGAATGGTTCTACCATTGTTTATGTTAACAGTGCGAAGGAGGACCTAGAGTTTTCATCATCAATTAATGCAGATGGCTTTTTGGGAAATAAACCCAGCCCACGTCGAAAACTCAGTACCCTGGACGAATTCTTCCTGGTGCTTGCGAGAATGAGACTTGGGTTATTTGAACTTGATTTAGCCCACAGATTCAGGATACATGTTTCTACAGTAAACAGGATTTGTATTTCCTGGATCAATTTTTTGTACTTAAAATTTGGCTTCCTTAACATCTGGCCAAACAGAGAGGCAATAGATAAAGCAATGCCCCAGTCTTCAGGGATAAGTATCCAAAGACAAGGATCATTACTGATGGAACAGAGATCAAATGTCAGACCCCTTCTTCCCTAGTTTTACACAGTGAAACCTATTCTTCGTACAAGAGCCATACAACATTTAAAAGTCTGATTGGCATCGCACCCAGTGGCCACATAACATTTATTTCCCAACTCTATGCAGGAAGTATTTCAGACAGGGAGCTCACAGTAAGGTCAGGGTTACTCAACTTGCCTTTTGATCAAGGTGATGTGGTGATGGCTGACAAGGGGTTTACCATTTCTGACCTGCTTGAACCTATTGGTGTTGGCCTGAATATCCCCCCATTTCTTGGTTTCCGAAGTCAACAGACCCCTTCAGAAGTTATTGCCACTCAAGAAATAGCTTCAGAAAGAATTCATGTGGAAAGAGCTATAAACAAAGCGAAAAACTTTCACATTTTTAATCAAGTCATTCCATTGTCTTTAGCTGGTAGTCTAAATCAAATGTGGACTGTTTGTGCCATGCTTACCAACATGCAAAATCCCATTATTACTTAGCCATCACTTTTAACATTAGTATATACCACACAAGTGAATAGTGCTTTTCACGTACGCTGATTGGTTCAAAGTGGTGATTAACAAAGTACTATATACCTCTGAGCAACTAAAGAGAAACAAACTGTCTTTGCATGTCACTGTGTTTACCAAAAGTGATGTTTTGGTCTAGTAGTTATTCAACTTGTGTGATATACACTAAAGCACTGGTTGTTCACCTCAGTCAGTGAATGTGGTAGATATTTACCTCGCTGCTTTGCAGCTTGGTAAATATCCACCACTGTTCACCTCCACTTCAGTAAATAATTGTTAATTAACAAAACTATTTTGAGTAACGACAAAAAGAAAACTGGAAAAAAACCTTGTAAATTATGTTAATGTGTGATTTCAGAAAATACAAATACCCACTCTGTTGATTTTAGGGAGGTCAGTTGGCAGGGGTGGGGAGAGGGAGGAAAAGGCTCAAAAGCCAAAATATTTTATTTTTCAAGTGAAAGTGACAATTCCAGAGAATTCAGGGCAAGGGGTTTCACCCAAAAAGCCTTCTATGGGGAGGTATCATGTTTTCTGGAACAACACAATAAATAATTGGTGGCTTATTACAGTGCAATTACTAGGTTTCATGTAAAAAGTTTAACATGATAATTTCTACTTAATTTCCACTGATACTACTTGATGATGTTGCAAAGTGCTTAAAAAAGAACTGTTCTAATTTTAACAACATGGCAGCAAAAAACTCAGCATCAAAATAGATATGTTCGATGACCATTCCCTGAAAGGTGTAGGTGACAAAGTCACACCACTTTGCCCCTGTTATCCCCATCTGCCCTTGGACCTGACAGTAGTATTTGTGGTTTTCCTTTAAAACCGGGAAATCATCTTTCATTTCCAAATGAAATTGATCATCACCAGCACATGCTGTCTCGGGTGTGATATTTCTATGTTTGTAGGGACATTTAATTTCAAGGATCCCATATGGGTTGTCCTCTGTCACATCAATAACTTTTGCATCTGGTGAGCAACCAAGGAATGGAAAAGCAGGGTTTACCACAAATCCCGATGGAAATGTTTTTACAGGATGCCCACTGTGCTTTAGATAGTTCTCATATTGCTCTAGGGCTTTACTTTCATACTCAATCCTGTGTTTCAAGGGTTCAGGTAAATTCCTCGAGTTGCTAGAGGCATTTCCATCCCCAACAAGGCCCTTGAGAAAAGTATTACTGACAGATTTTCAACTTAAAATGTCTCCAAATGTCGAAGCTGTCAATCTCGGTCTCCTTTCACTCCACCATCGACTGTTATTTCGCTGTGACTGTGTTTCAGATTCGAGTGAATTAGCATCCTGTTCACTGATTCTTAGAGAATCATAAAATTGCTGATGTTCTGAAGTGCATTGTGACAATAAACAGGGGAAGATATAAAGATACTGGGAATGAACGATAATTTGTGATACATGTAGGTACAGTGTTGCTGTTACATTGCTTAGACAAATCAACATTGCATGTAACTTTGAAATTTCCTTCAGTGGGTGCCATTTGATAGCTAAGATATCCTCCCAAGGGTGCAGGCCCAGCTCTAGTGGGTACACTTTTACCCCCAGTATTCATGTACAAACTAAGCCCAAAGTTCTTGTTGATGTTTTGCAAATGGGCTTTGAAACTTTCAATCTCTGTCACTTGGGGCTGCCTTAACTGCAGGATACAATGAACAGGCAATACCAGGTGAGGACTGTACAGAAGTGCTTCCTGACGCTGTTGTGCCTAGTTTGGGTTTTTTAAAGACCATATTCATCAATGGTTCTGATGAGATGCTCTTTCCTCTAGGCTTGTGCCACTGCTGGGGAAGGGAGGTGCACACCAAATCATCTGGGACTGATTTAGTTTTAGTCAAGTAATAGTGCGAAACAAGATACATTAGGCCTACCGCATGATTACAAAACCCAAGAGATCCAGCCACACAGGTGCACGATGATGCCAGGACATCAAAAGGTTGTTCAGTAGAAATTGCTAACTTGATTTTATGTGGGGATTCACTTTTCCGAAGGCTTTGATAGCAACGGGCCCTGCAGTGAAAGGTTTTGCTTTCTCTGTGGTGCTTGACTAAAACATTATGGAGATACCCTTCAATAAAAAAATTGACACCACGCTCAAACGGTTTCATGACCATGTAGTCAGGGGAAAGCTGAATATTTTTACCAGAGTTTCTAATATACTTGACAATAGAATTGAAAATAAAGGGGGGAAGGTCGTTCAGCATTTTGTCCATATCGTTCTCTTGGGGACAGAACTGAAATTTTTCTTCGTTCTCTCTGACAAGATCCGAATCACTCTTGCTGATTTGAAAAGGTGAAACCGCTTTCGCTTGATCGCCATTATCGTTTTCCCGATCGCCTGTTGCCACGGCAGGGGAATTTTTTAAGACTTCTTTTACTCTACAAAAGGAAGTGAATGAAGGACGCTTAACTTAAACTAGTCATCAGACGGACAGAGACAATGAAATGAACGTAAAATAAATGAGTTGAAAATTTATTGATTATCAACAGTCTCAATAATGCTTACTTTGCGACTAGCTGTGCCTTCAATTTTAATCCTTTGAGGCTCACATTTCTGCTGCGAAGAAGCTCTTTAACAACTGCATCGCAAAATGGAGGCTGGGTGCCTGTGATATCCAGGAGCTTCCACTATTGGCAGCCAGCTCCTAGATGGAGACTGCTCCCATGGCTGGCAAATCCTGGCAAGCCAGCCATGAGCCCCCATGCAGAAGGGAGAGCAGGCACCCGTCACACTGTGTGAACAGTGGAAAAGAGGGAGGGAAATGGGGGGAGGGAGGAAGCCTTGAAGATGAGGTCCCATGAACTGCCACGCAAATAACACGCTAGCGCCTGTAACGCTAAACACACTTCAGTCAAAGAGCACATGGGATCTGGCGCATGCCCATGTATGAAACGCCGCTGACTCCAGACAACACTGGCGCTCTTTGTTGTTAACTCCGTTAAATTGCATTTAACTGCATTTAAGTTCGTTTACATGTAAGTTCTCCACTGGTCTCTCCATGCTTATTTAGGAAACAAAAAACATACAGTAAAAGTCAATGAGGCATTTCAATAAACATTGCCATTGTGTTGTCGCCGCAAACTCAAATATGCATAACAATACAAATGCAAACGCTGCTTTTATAATAGCACTGACCTTTATAACTCCTCTCAGATGTAACTTGGTAATATTTCTTCGCATATCTCTTTCAGAATGGGACTTTCTTTCCGTGTAGAAGCTGTAAAGATTTCTAAAACGTTTATAAATCGACTCGCCTTTGCAAAGAAAACACATAGTTGAGCCGCCTTAGCAACGGTTACTACCGAAAAGCCTCGCTTTGGTGTGATTGTCGCCATATTTGCAATCGGAGTATTGGTCTGTGATTCTTTCGAGTGTTCATATAAGTAACGCAAAAATTAAAAAGAACAAGCGTCACTTAACAACTACATAGAGGAATGCATGCAAATAAGCTTAAACAAACTATGATCCTGTTGTCTGACACTAGCGATCAAACAAGCAGTAAGCGCTGAGATCGCCATTGCACAGGCTAGTTAATCTCAAGATACCATTGTCACACATCTAAAATGATTGATAAAGATCTTAATACTAATCTGGAAACTTCAAACAGACGCTAGAGAGTAAAACTAACGAAAACTCTGCGAACGCTTACCTTCAATTCCTTGATCGATCGACGAGCAGACACAAACGCACGAGGCAACCCTCTTCACAACTAAACAAACGTTCTTCGCCGCTAAATTGATGGGCAGGCTACATGGTGACGCGTTTGGTGAAAAGATGAAATCACCCCATGATTGAAGAATACCATTAAAACCGAAATCAACCTCAAATAAAGCGCCTTCCCCAAATTACAGAAGACGAGCAAGTCAAGGCTGAACTTTCTGCTTTGGTGGGCTTTCCCAGAATTCGGTGGACAGCTTTCGGTTTGGATATCGCTTTCTCTTATTGGTCAATCACTAACCAGGGGCGGGGAGAACACTCTGCGCGCCTGGCACTTTTTGTGGATCTGACTTGTTGGATTTGTTAGACTGGATTATGGACTACAGCAAAAGGACTGTAGACTTTCTTGGACTGTTCACAGCCTTCTATTTTCTCGTATTTTTATTTGATTTTACCCCCGGATAGAATCGTGAGACAACTGGACGCCAGCGCAAAACGGATGACTTGACTGGGTAGGGGTTAGGGACCGCTACTAACGCTTTTGGTGTTAACATTTGACATAAAATCTGTCATCCCGTGCTTGCGACAAGTGCGACCCTTTTGTCGCGACCAAACATAACTATGTCCGAAGGACCTAAAGATCAAAAAAGCCAATGTCCTGCCTCTTTTTACCAAAGATGTCTACAGCCTGCAAACCCCACCCCTACCCCCGCGTGCTTCGCGCTCGCTTCGCTCGCTTTTTCTTTCGCGTGCGTAAATAGAGAGGCCGTGAACAGTCGAAGACTTTCTGCGAACTCGACTGCAATCTTGGACAGGAGTCTCTTACTTTCAAACATTTCCACGCTTTTATCCGACTGAAAGGTTTACAAGAGACACGGGTGCTTACCATTTGTCAGAATAAACCGGTTGGGATGACTGTTGAATAATGGTAAGGGTTTTTCCGGAATCACCAACCAAACCAAACGAGATGGCGCTTACCATATGAATTTACAATTCCATTTCCCGTAATTGCTTTCGGTTGATGAGAGATTCGAAACAGGAATATGTTGCAAATAATGAGGAAATTTTCCCCGTTCCGTTCTGAATGGAATGAAAATAACCGCCTCTGGAGGTAGTCTATAATTTCCGAACAGATTTTCCGGAAAATTAGTGTTCGGGATTTTTTGGCTAAATAACAAGCACCCTTGATAAACGCGAGGGGCGTGTCCCTTCTGCATGCCGTTAGATTATTATACTAGTCTACTTCACAGCCACTCCGATGTCACCCAATGCCCCCCATCCCCTCGCGTGGAGACAAGGAACTTTGTGTAACTTCGCCCGAGCGGCTGCGGAGACTAGAAAGTTACGTCTCTAACTCAGGCATTGGATCTCGAGGTATAAGCACTTTCCACTTTCAAAAGGGGCACGAGGAGCGCGCGGAGAACTCGAGGATCGTGTTGCTTCAGTCTCCCCATATCACGTGGGTTACGTGTCTAACTCAAACAGCGCGCACATCATAGGCACCGCGTTAAATACCCCCGAGGGAACTTCAATATGAAAAGGTTGGGATGCTCAGCGTCTCCGTCTTATTTCCGTCAGACTGGTCTCCTTTAGGGGTTTAATTCAAATTTTCCCACGAGCATCCACAATACCCCCGGGGGAACTTCGATATGAAAAGGTCTGGATGCTCGTTATCTCGCTCTTATTTCCCTCAGATTGGTGTCCTTTAGGGGTTTAAGCCAAATTTTCCGACGCGCATCCACAATACCCCCCCGGGGGAACTTCAATAGGAAAAGGTCGAGATGCTCGTCATCTCCCTCTTACTTCCATCAGATTGGTCTCCTTTAGGGGTTCAATTCAAATTTTCCCGACAAGAATTCCCGCGACCTTTTCATATAGGAGTCCCTTTTCCCCGGGGGGAAATCCTGCAAAAATATCTGGATAATAACTACCGTGGGTTGACTTAATTTTGTCTACCGCAAATGGAAATATTTATAAATTGTGTTCATATAACGAGCAGTCTGATTGGTCATGTATATCTAAACACGGTTGTCCTGTATCACTGCATTTTGTTAGCTTCATTTTGAGCAACGGCTGTCTGACGCACGCACTCGAGAAAGTTTGGGACAATTTGAAATTACTTGGGAATTGAAGGATTAACTGAACCTTCCGTGAAAACCAACAGCAACCAGAAATGGACATTTAAAACAGAAAAATGATTGTATTAAAATATATTTAACAAATAATGAAATTACATTTCCGTCTGATTTTTTCTTTGGACAGTTCCAAGTACTACTTATCTAAACGTCTCTTTGTACTTGGTACTTCATGTCAATGTTCCTCAAGTCTCTCGTTCTGATACAAAACAATTACAAACTCTTGAGAGAAAATGTCCAAATATCACATTAAAGAAAACATTGCTAAAGAGCAATGAAACACACTAGGTGTCTGCTAGTATTACAATGATTAAGATAATACAATAGACCTATTTCAATATATGAAAATTCAGCGTAAAATAGACCTCAGTACGAGGCTCTGAGGAATAACTACAGAGTTCGTGGGGTTTACTCCCCGGAACCTCGTGCTGAGGTCTATTGTGTTAGGCTGAATTTTGATATATCGAAATGAGTCTGTTTCTCTGGGTTTCATCCTCAACATCAAAACAGCCCAGCAACATTAAGGAGTGGATCAGCTAATGTTTTGTTCAACCAATTTTCTTCCAGTTTTGCTTTGTATCGACAATATCTATTTTCTTCATAGCTAAGTTATCTTGCAAAGGTAATTGGTATGGTGTTCAATCTTGCTTGGGCTGACTTTCTTGATATCACATGACAGTGGCGAGTTCACACAACTTGGCCAATGCATTCCAATTACATTCAATTAAGCTTATTTCACAAGTTTCTCGAGAATACTCACTAAGTGCTGTTTTGTCTTGCTGGTGAACAAAAGCTTTTACAATGACGCCAGACTGACACCTAGTTGGTTGCCATGAAAACATCAATGTTAAGTGGCCCTGCTTTAAGATAGACCACCCCTTAGCTTATGGTTAAACAATAGCTGACCCACTCCTTAATACACCCGGGAGTGGTTGCACAGTTGAGGGAACAAACATGGACAGTTGCAAACGCGCAGTTGCAAATTCACATTTCTGTTTACCAACAAAAACTACAATTTTACTCTTGTTCCACAGAGTTGAATAACAAGGCCCAACCACAAGGGGTTTGACAATGTTCACTCATTATATACACTATTTACACTGAACTGCATTACGTCATAATAAACAGGTCCGTTTATGGTGCAAGTACTGAGAGGTTTAGGCCAGAAGTCATTTCAACAGCCCTCCCTCCAAGGTTTCAAAAAATCTAGACACAATGTCCATTGTAGTAGAAATTGTTTTCTTCAAACTCAACCAAATCTGGGATAAAAAAGATGCACTTGTTTAAATATGACTTGCTTTATACTTGAAGTGGATTTTCTAGCCTTCAGGAACATTAAGAACAACATAATAGTAATTGTAAAACAAGTATTTTCTTTAATCACAATCCTTCCTCTGAGAATCGAATGAAGCTGTGATTTTCATCCGTGATGTCGCTCAATAACATGACTTAACCTCAAGATGATGACTATCAGAGCGTTTACACCAGTTTGATTGAACAATAACAATCTGAACGTTTTACGAAACAAATCTCAATTTTGTTCCTGGACTGAAATGATTACTGAAAATATTTTAGCAAGATGCATCTGTTTTCTCCTCATCACTGCTTCACCATGACAACGGACCTGTCTAAACTAAGTAACTCTTTTTCTGAAAAGTTCTCAGAAACAGTTGCATCGGTTTCTGCGACATGAATGGAACATTTGGCTCAATTTCTGATTGAAAACTTCATTGATAACTTTGAATCTGTCCATTTTTAACTAAACCATTTCGAGCACACAATTCAATTGTGAAGACCCTGAAAACAACAGCTTGACAAAAAACAAACAACAACAACTAACAGTTGGCCTATACTAACAACCCCCAGGAATTATGAACAGGTGACAATTTGAAGGTGAATTAATCAACATGACACGAGCGTGGGACAAAGAAAAATTCTGAGTCCCCGACAGGAATCGAACCCATGACCTCCCGAACACCGGGCGGGCGCTCTATCCACTGAGCTACGAGAACTCATGGAGAGCAAGGTCATTTAACTGTAAACTCTCATCATAAGTTGAACTGAAACTGCCACGTAAGCTAGTCACAGTGGAAGCACATGAAAAATATCTTTTCAATGGTGGCAAAACAATGAAAAAAAATTGTTTGCAGAAACATGTACGTCTCTGTGCAGCAGCCTTCATGGTAAGCACGTTTCATGCTAGATTGTGACTTCTGTTGGAATTTTACATCAGCTTGACAAAACCCAAGGAGAACTTTTTCTCTTCCAAGGAAAACTACGTGAGGCATTACACAATGCAGTGGTTCCATCAGTTAATGAACAATCAAACCTGTGTCCAGCAGACACCCTCTTTTAAGAGGACCGTAGATAAGGTTAAAAAATTTACTGAAAATATTAAGCAGACGTGGACAGCTAAAACATAGACAAAATGATAATTTCTATTGTTTAAAACCCGTATCAAACAGACACTAATATCACATTTTAGATTCTACCAACCAATATGCTTGATACAGGAAAAATCTTATGCTGCTCAGGTATCGTTACCACTAATGGAAAGGACCTGTAATTTGCCATTAGAAAGGTTAATGACGTCCTTACGATAACAAAACATCCGAAACTAAAGCAATTTCGAACAGACGATTTCATCGCAAGAAGACTTGTTTCCCCAAAATAACGTGTCATGGTAACCTGCTTTATTCGGTTACCTTGTGCTAGGCAGATTAATTACAGTATTCCCCGGGGGTGTCTGCTCAATACAGGTTTGACAGTATAGTTTTGTTTTACCCAACACCTGACAAGATAAACTACGAAGCACCCCTCTTATTTTCGTGCTACAGAATAAATTCGCGCTAGCATTTTTCCCGTAGAACATTCAAAAGATCGAGATTCCACTGACGTTGTAGAAAAATCATCATTGGTACGTAATTTAAAAGAGCTACAAATTCTCTAAGACCGGAAAAAACCCTAGAGTTATTTGGCAATATTGAATAAATAAATTTTGCCATTCTCTTTGATGACTTGAAAATCATGATTTCTGTCTCGCCTAACCAAGATAACAGAGTCATGAATTTCAACAAATAAACAAAACATATTCATTTGTGTGGCCAAACATAACTGCACCTGTATTTAGAAACACAACTGACAGATTGGAATTAGAAATTGACCTTTGCTCAAAGAATATTGTAGCTTTTAGCTCACAACAGCCTCTCCGTACGAGCTAATTGTTAGATTTAGAGAAGGTGATAACTTACAATCTGCAAAAAGTTTCCTGAGATCAAGTTCAAGGACTTCACTTGTACCACTGTGGTCATTAAAAGTGAACTTCATAGCAGTTATTGAGTCGCTTTCCGCAAGACTGTTACAGAGAGCACATAACCATTCTTCACTCACTTTAATGAAGGTGGTTACAGTAACACTGACAACTGTTAATGACTTACTTCTTCCTATACTGTCTCCCAGATCAAGTGGCCAGTCTTCCCTCAGGTCACCGTAGTTGTTGATTGTAACACTTAGTGTAGTTAATGAAGTATTTTTTGCCAAACAATCACCCAGACCAACTGTCAAGACTCCACTCAGGTCACTGTAGTTGTTGAGTGTAAGACTTAGTGTAGTCAATGAAGTATTTTTTGCCAAACCATCATCCAGGGCATGTGCCAAGTCTTGCCTCAGGTCATTGTAATTGTTGAATGTAAGACACAGTGTAGTCAATGAAGCATTGTTCGCCAAACCATAACCCAGACCATCTAACTCGTCTCCACTCAAGTCACTGCAGTTGTTGAATGTGAGACTTAGTGTAGTTAATGAAGTATTGTTCGCCAAACCATCACCCAGATTACGTGTCCAGTCTTCACTCAGGTTACTGTAGCTGTTGAATGTAAGACTTAGTGTAGTTAATGAAGTATTGTTCGCCAAACCATCACCCAGACGATGTGTCCAGTCTTCACTCAGGTCACTGCAGTTGTTGATTGTAAGCCTTAGTGTAGTTAATGAAGTATTTTTCACCAAACCATAACCCAGACCATCTGTCCAGTCTTCACTCACGTCCCTGCAATTGTTGAATGAAAGACTTGGTGTAGTTAATAAAGTATTTTCCGCCACACCATCACTCAGATCACGTGCCCAATCTTCATTCAGGCCACTGCAGTTGTTGAATGTAAGACTTAGTGTAGTTAATGATGTGTTTTTTACCAAACCATCACCCAGACTGCATGCCCAGTCTACTCTCAGGTTCTTGCAGTTGTTGAATGTAAGATTTAGTGTAGTTAATGACGTGCTTTTTGCCAAACCATCTCCCAGATTGCGTGCCCAGTCTAAACCAAAGAAATCCTGGTTAGAGATGTTGAGGCTTAGAATTCTTGCGCTGTTGTGCTCAACTTCGGTAAAGACTGAGGTTAATGCTGAAGAAACGTTGATTGTATCATTAAGATCTTTACAAATCCAGGGATCTGAGGCCACATTACAAACATTCAAGGCAACCGAATATTTTACATTACACGCTAACTCTTGAAGAGCACTGCTTCCACATCTGGTTAGTTCTCCCCAAATGTTGATACTGAGAGAGGACAGGGTCTTGCATGGCTTTAAATACCTTACAAGAAATTCAGCGACATTATCTTTTACTTTTCCATGGATGTTCAAAGTGACACAAGAAGCTGACGATGTTATCAAGAGGTTACAGAGAGTGCCTGCCCCAGTACAACTCAACTCGCCCCAAAGGTTTAAAGTTAATGACTGAAGTTTAAAACCAGGGCAAAGACCAGTCACCTGTTCCTTTGATATGGTTCCAGTGATATTTGGATGAAATGCAACTGATGTCTTTGACTTTTTTGCCTCTAGTACTTTCTCAACGACAGTCATCCAGTTGTCAGGGAGCTCTCCAAACACTTTCACTTCCAAAGAATTTAAGGCACTGTTTTCCAGAAAACCTCTTCCTAAGAAGATAGCACCAGAATAGCTTACTTTCCCATACATGATCAGAGTGAGGGATTTTAAAATGGATTCTGTTCCAAGTGCTTTGCCAACAGAAGTAACTAGTGAATCCTGCATCTCACCATAGACGATGAGTGTAAGAGAGGCCAGAGATCTATTGGATAGAACTTTTTTCAAACCCCCTAATGCTTTAGCACTCAGTGACCCATAAATCTTGAGGACAATAGACGTCAATGGTGTGTCTGCAGACAATCCTTCTTCTAGAGCACTGGCCCATGCCTCATTACACTCATTTAACAATTCGAATGTTACAGTTGTTAAGGTCTTATTAGTAACCAAACTGTCCCCAATAATAACAGCCTGATCAGAAGAGATACTAGAAGCTGCTCTAAAAGTAAAGGAAGATATAGTTGAGTTTCGAGAAAGTCCTTCAAACAAAGTAGTCACAGGTGTTCGTGCCAGTGACAAGCCAGATACATGAAAGGAGAATGTTTGTAGCTTTGGACAGGAAACTAAGAATTTAGCAACCATTTTTAGACCCTCATTTAGTAGGAAATCAGCATCTACAATTTCAATGGTGAGATGAACAGGGTGCTGTAATTTTGGAAAATTACTGCAGGCCTCTGCAACCATCAAAATGTGTGCATTTATAGTTTCATCTCTCCTTTCAAAGTTTCCAATTTCTACAGTCAGTGGAAATGGGATGAAGGAACAAAGAGTCATTGCCATTTGCTCAGCATTTTGACTTTCACTGAAACTTTCAGTAAAAAAAGTAGCTTCTTCTTTAGAGCACTTGAGCCAGTCCCAGTCTTCACCTGCAAGTTCCTCACCAATCTGTTTGAAAAGAACACTAGCGTCCTTGCCCAGGATACCAGACACAAAGAGAAACACTTGTCGGTATTCAACTATAACATCAGTTGAAAATGTAACTCGAATTCACAGAAAACATTCACCCCCTCTTTCAGTAGCTTATGCGCGAGATATGTTGCCGCCAAGTACTCTTGAAAGGTCTTGTGAAAAAAGTGATACTCGTGTTGTGGATTTATCTTCTTCATACTTGCTTCCTTGAAAACAAAGCCAAGTTCACGAGCTGCTAGGTCTTTGATTTTACTTTCAAATTTTGCCAGTTCTTCTTCACGAAAAGAAAACCGACCTTCTAGCAGGCATCTCCAAGCTAACTCTCCTAATACCAGCACACTATCTTCAAATAGCTTCTCTAGGGCTTGGTCATCAACAGGTGCTTCCAAGTTATGTTTTGCACAGCAACTCCTTAAAAGGCATCGGATGATGATCTGATAAAGTTCTGTGCGATAAGATGGCAGTTCTCCTTGATAGTCCTCAAAAACAACGCAAAGAAGCAGCAGATTTAATGGGTTGCTCGGAGGAGCATGTAGAAAAGTGTTTTCTTTGATTTCAGTAATAAGCCTCGATCTCTCCTCTGGCCAAATGCTCAGGACCTGCATACCTAAAGTGTTTCCTGATGTACTCAAAAGCATCCTCCTCAGTGAATCCTTGAATTTGTAAAAGAATATCAAAATCCACCTTCTGTCGCACTGCAATTCCTCTCTCTTGGCGAGATGTGACCAGGACATAGCTAAAAGGTAATATTTTTTTGTGAAGCAATTGATCGACATGACTTTCTGATTTCTTAGGCAACTCATCCAGGCCATCCAAAATGATCAGAACTTTTTCTTGGTAATGAAAATCCTCGATAAAATCCATGAACTCTTTCTTGACAGTTTCATCCATACGTTCAGGCAGAAGTTGTTCAACAATCGCATCCATTTTGTCTCCATCAATATCCCGGCATTTCAACAGTAGCAAAACTGCAAACTCAGGAAAGGAATGCCCCTTTGGAATTTGCTGTTTTGCCCACTCATATGCAATTTTAAGACAAAAAGTTGTCTTACCTATTCCAGGGCTTCCCTCTACCAACACAGCTACATCGTCATTTTCTTCAAAGATGCCCTCCATGCTCACTTCATCAGTTTGAAGCTGAAAGTCTCTTTTCCTCCTTGAAACAATTTTCAATCTGGTGTAGACATCTTCAAGAGGCAACTTTATGGTGCTCTCCCAAAGAAGTGGTTTGAACTGAGATCGCCTCTTGTATTCAGCTTCTAAAATTTTGACAACCACGGCCAGAGCATGGCCTAAAACCGAACATTATATCAGTTCACAATATGAGCTTTTTACACCATTCTCTAGAATATCCAGGAATTTTGAAACCCTAGGAGATTTACCTCTCAGAAAAAGAAAAAGAAAAGAATAAAAAACACACAGCATTTCACCGACCTAGGATTTTTAATACAGACAAAGAAGAAGATGGCAAGATGCTTTTCAGAAAGAACTAAAAGGAGCCCCTGCGAGGAACCAACGTAGCACTTTTACATAACATTTAGTGACCCAAAAGTTATCTCAGAGAAAACATACATGTACACAGTGTACGTCAACATCTTGAAGTTTAGCAAAAGAACAAAGATATACATAGTAAGTTATCTTTACAATAAATGTAAACATTTTTGTGCTTGTATAAATAGAGGATCTTACATGGCTTCCCTGAGAAAGGAAATTTCTCTTTGAGCCACCGTATAACAAACAGTTAAAAGGTCTTTAATCAATGGCCATTAATTTTAAATAAATTATATTGATATTTTCCTCATAATTTTAAAATGAAGGCAAAACATCTTTTTAACATGGATTGATTAAAGTTACTTAAAATATCATTTTTAAAACCTTTTAGTTGTTGTTATGTTTGTTTCTGAGATTGTTTTACCCAACTTCTCAGCCAATGGAAAAAATCATCAGTCATATTAAAATTTTATGGTATACCCTTTCTTCAACCTTGGTGAACTTTAGGTTAACTTTCTGTAACTTGCTAGAAACAGAAAGAAAACTGTTGTTTTTTATTCCTTCACTATAAAAACAGTTAATGCAATCTATTATAATTTAGATAACTGATGCTCAATAAAGCCACTTATAAAAAGTAACAACAGCAACATTTAATTGTAGCACAAAAAAGGTGTTAAATCGAAAAAAAAAAAAAAAAAAAAAAAAAACCAAAGAGAAAAGTACATATATTCTTATTTGATTACATTACTTTTGGTTGACATTATGATAATGATTACTTAATTGTTATTGTTACTGTAAGCAGTTTCAGTTCAGTGTACCTGTATATTCCTATCTTTTTTACTTATTTTGTCTCAAACCTATTGTCAGGTGACATTATGCAACTTCAGTTTGTTAAAAGCACCTTGACAGTAAATCCGTGTATGGTAAGTGAGAGAATTACAAAGCAGTTTTTCTTTTACTTTCAAATGAAATTCTTCTGTTTTTTTTAGTTGAGCATTCTTTCAGGAAGAAATGATTATTGTTCACAAGTTGTGAGCAACACATGATTTCAAACAAAATCACCATCCAAGTGAATATATGAAAGATCATATGTTCAAACTTCGGAGAAAGATATGAAGACAAGATTGATCATCGCAGTTATATGCATAACTTAAGCAGTTGTGAAATTAAAGCCTGAAAAATTTGGGCTTGAAGGGAATTCAAACCCATGACCTCTGCTATCCCATTGGTCGGGTGCGGTGCTCTCGCAGCTGAGCTATCAAGCCATCTGGGAGCTGGTCATGTTGCGAGTTTGTAATATACCCGTTGATGTTGAAGATACAAGTGAATAAATGAAAGATCATATAATATAAAAATCTGAACTGTGGAGAAAGATTTGAAGAAATGATTGATGATCGCAATAAACACACAACTTATCACCAGCTACGTATAGGTAATCATACAGTTTTGAGTTCAATTTGGAATTAATTTGCATGAGTGAATTTTTCAAAAAGCTGAAATTGCACAAGCCGCTTCAGCGAGTGTAATTTCAGCTTTTTGAAAAACTCACAAGTGCAAATTAACTCCAAATTGAACGAGAAAAACCATATGATTACTTATTAATAATATAAACATGAAAAAATTCGCGTGGAGGAAGTGCCGGAAGATCTTTCTTGAAGCCATTTTTTCCCATTTGAGAAAACATTTTTCAAAGTTTCAGCACAAATTTTCGTCATCATTTTACGTGATATCATTTTCTTAGAAAAGTTCCTATTGTCTTTCAGTCAATCATAATCCAGAATTTTGATGTGTAATTTGCACTGGTGTTACACTTGAACTGCACTGCTCTTAGCCAATCAGAATCGAGTAATTTTTTCATGTGTGTTATTATAAGTGTAATATGTAATTTGGCTAACTTCACGTTTCCACTTTTGCCTCACTTCATAAGCATGCTTTCGTTGTGAATTCTCATATTTTTGATCTACAAATTGGGTCAAAGACATGCTGGTCTAATGAAGTCTCCTATGCACCACTATTTGTGTTGTCATGCAATTCTTCTTCTCCAATTGAGTGTTGCATGATCCCCCATAAAGGACTGCATAGAAGACAAGGTCCAATGGTGATTGCAATGGACTTGGCGTCAAAGAAGAGTTTCTATCTCATATTTTATAATTTCATGTTACAGGGCAACCATGAGCATCTCCTTCTCCAAGGAGAGGAGTGTCTGTATCTCAATACTGGAGACATGGTGTCCGAGACACAGGATTTGATAGAGGGGAAAGGAACTAGGCCTGTGATTGGTGGAACTGTTGGGCACAGTACATTGGTCAGTAACAAACAATGGATTGTTATCCAGGTGGGTTTGTTTGAGTGCGTGACTTGGGGACTGTAACGCCATCACTAATATTGTATAATTTATTATTTTTTTGTGTGTGAACTTAATCTCCATGCAAACATTTCTTAAGATCTAAAGTGCTTTTGTTTTTTAATCATTTTAGATTCCTTCAAATTATCTGGATAGCAACTGGCCAATCAGGGTGAGTATCTGAACAAAAAACTGACACTTTTTAGTGTTAGAGCATAGTAAGTAGAGTTGCTAACTATGGTTA
Source organism: Orbicella faveolata (assembly GCF_042242905.1). Lineage (NCBI taxonomy): Eukaryota > Metazoa > Cnidaria > Anthozoa > Scleractinia > Merulinidae > Orbicella > Orbicella faveolata. Next base: position 2,824,425 of record NW_028301541.1, read on the forward strand.
GAGCTACTTTCATATGAACATGATAAATTGTTTTCTGTAGTGTTAGCATTGTGTTTCCTTAGACTTTCTAAAAGTCCTTTCCAATAATTCTTCCCTGGCCTGTTGGTTTCGCCGTTGGAAACCTCTCGCGACTTACGTCGCTTGTGCTCACCCTCGCGACTTCCTCGCACGAAGATTACCCTCTCGCTTTGCTCGAGGGAGATAAATAAGTCAAGGATTAAGAAAAGGTCGACTTGTGGCAAGTCTATGTTTCCTCTGCTTGTAATTATATTTTAAAAGGATCAATGCAAGCCTTGCGCGCATTTTCTCGCTAAAATATCCCTGACATGGAGAGAGCCTTATTCGATTGACCTATCAGAAAAGGGTGTTCCATAAACCAATCAAGATCTGTGCGCATTCGCCCCCGTTCGGAAAATCAAAACCAATCACATTGCTTACTTTACTCTTTTTGCCTTGTTTATCTCGTAGTATGCAGCTGTTGATAAAACTGGACGCTGCGTAGCTGTTGCTGGCAGAACAGGAATCGCTCATTATTCACTCAATAGCAGAAAATGGAAACTCTTTGGAAACGTGTCACAGGTATGCAAATATCATAGCTTATGAAAATACGGGTAGAGGGGCGGGGGGAGAGAGCAGGGTAGGAGGGGACAGGTGGTTGCACTCAGTACTGTATATCAACAGTCGTCTACGAGTCCAATAGCCAGGATTTTTTGATATTTCACCCCTGATTTATCATAACGTTAGATAACGTTTTGTTGTGCGAGGAAGACTGTGATCGTCGACACTATTTCTTATTACCTGTAGGAACAAAGCTTCTCGTGCCGAGGTGGCCTGTCTTGGTGGAGAGATTTTCTCATTGTGCCGTGTTACAACTTTAGCTCGTCATCAGATGAAGTAAGTGTCGGTTTGTTTGGTTTTTTTTTCGATAAATTTAGATTTGAATCAATTTGCATGAACTGTATTTCTCAATTTCCCATACGTAGATGAACAAAATTCACAAGCAGATAACAAAATTTCCCTTTGAATCTTTTACAGGTTCGTTTTTATCTCAGGACATGCAACTTGGACAATGCCTTTTCGCTGAATGTCAAGCTCCCTGCTCCAGCATTCCTGGTGAATGTGTTTCGTTGTTTGCTGTTGGTGTACTGTTCTGACTGTCGAGTGGTGTTCTTCTCGCTGGAAAGGACAGACGATAATCCAAGTAAGGAGGGTTGTGAAGTACTTCCTCTTGTCAGATTAAAACCAATTCACGACGACGGATATGAAAATTGTTCAACGATACGATTATCCCTTCCCAGTTGTTTGAGGCGGGTGGCTTACCATCTAACATAACTTAAGGGCAAAACGACTTTGCTATGTATCATGGGGGTTGATATTCTTAGTCCTACAACCTGGTCCTTGAATGGAATAGCCCCTCTAGATAACAGTTTAGGTCAACAAGGTTCCTAATGCAAATATTATCCTACTTGTTCCAGGATTAAAAGGAGAACAGACGCGCAACCGAGAAATAAAGAAGAGAGAAGACTAGGGAGAGCTGAGGGGGCACTTCTCTCTCCCTAGTTCCCCCTTTTTTTCCATCTCTCTCACGTGTCTGTGAGCGCTCGCTTCAAACAACAAAACAATAACAAAACCACGTTAGCGATAACTAAAACTTGATTCAGTTATTGTTTTCCACGTTCTTCACTCTCTTTGCACCCTTACAGATGTTCCCGAGGTACATGTGTCACGCGTGCAGGAAGTGTCTTTAGTTAATCACGTGCCGCATCCCTTAGCAGTGGTACATGTCACGCTAACTTCATTGTATGCCGGTAAGTGAAATGTCACGCTAAAACGTCACAGTATTCAGTTGTTATAAATGTCACAACATCTGATTACATGTCACTCTAACTTTACCTTGGATTGGTATCTGAAATGACACATTAACCTTACAGTATGTTATTAAGAAAGGTTTTTGACATCATGCCATAGCCCTCTTCAGGAGATGAGAAACAGTCTCATGAAACTTGTCAACTAAACTGACGCTTCTTTGAGCTCTGAGGTGCCGACCACACTGATACGTTTTCGCATGAAAACGCCTACTTTTTGATGCGTTACGACTAAAACGACCGAAAACGCTGATGAAAACGTAGGCTTTCGAAAACGGTTTCAAAACAGGATCCCTTTTGAAAACGCATTGTTTTGAAAATGCTCCATTTCTAGCGTGGACAGGTGAAAATGGATCCTAAAAAAGCGTCATATACTGCCGTTTTCATCAGCGTTTTCGGTGGTTTTAGTTTGAACGATAGGCAAAGACGTATCAAAAAGTATGCGTTTTCGTACGAAAACGCATTAGTGTGGACAGGTGAAAACAAAACGAAAATCCTAGTGTGGTCGGAAAATATTTGCTGCGTTTTCATTGAGACAAGAACGAATACTTGTAAATACGCATTAGTTTAGTCAGGGCCTAAGGAAAGATTGCGTGATATGCCCAAACTTAAAGACCCTCCGCTTAAAAGACTACATAGAAACCCACCTCAATTAAAGATATTTTAAACTGTCTTTTTGTTCTCAGAATACCAAGGCTCTGACGGACTGGACGGTGTGGAATCACTTATCACAAATGTTGGTGGACGCTTACTAATGCTGCAAAAAGACAAGGCATCCCCTGAAAGAAAATCTAAAAAGGTATCGGTAATGTGAATTAGTGTTTAGCAAACCCTGGATCCTTAGTAACTTTTGATTGAAAATACAATCGCATACTTTTCACTTGGCCGTGTGATTGTGTTTTTTTTTCCCATGGCTAAAATGGCTGACAGGCTCGATGTGCACTGTACGAGCAACATCGTGGCTGTTATTTTGGTCGTCTTGGAAAGAATTATGAATCTTTGTGTCATTTGGAACAGAGAGAGAGCTTTCTGCCATTTTTTAGCAACTTTCAAAGTAGCTGAAAAGTAAACCTTGGATTTTAACAAGAATCGAACCCATGAATTTTGTGATTCCAGTGCGAACGCTCTACCACTGCTTTACGAAGCCGAGAGAACCGGTCAACAAGGAGAAAGAAAATGGATGCAGGGGACCACGAATTACCGTAAATCCTCGAATTAGCGTCCCCCGCCTGCCCCTATCTTCTCCTAAATTTGAAATAAGCGCCCTGGGCGCTAATTCGAGGATTTACGGTAATTGCGAAAATGTTTTGGGGTCTTTGTTTCAAAAGTTGTGTTGATTAACCTGACTTCTTTTCTAAATAAAATTTCGCATCCGCAAAGTAATTGCGTACTAATGAAACTGTGTTTTTTGTTTTGTGTAGTCGTCATTTTGCTCTCCTGTTGTCCTGGCTTCGTGTGTGGAAAACGTGTGGACATCCTCAACGTCGAGTCGAACTAAACGGCATCTGATGGAAGCTCTGTGGCTGGGATGCGGAGCGAATGGAATGAAGGTACACCAAGCTAATGTTGATGTTTATACAAATTCTCATTTCTGGTCTCCATATGATCGTTCTAGTTTAGTTAGGAGAATTTGTTATTAGATGTTCATTTAAAGCTTCTTTATTTTCATACATGACGTGCTTGATTTTGTGTTAAAGTTTTCAAGGGAAATTAGATCTTGACCGTTGTGTCGCTAGAGAGCTTAAGACTTGAGGTCACATCTTGTTATTATCAACCGCTTTCCCAGTCATTTTTCAAAACCTGAATTTCCACTTTGGAAAGGAGCTCGTTTCCTTAACGGAAAAAACTCAAGTCATGTCTGTTTGGTTTGATTCACAGGTTTGGCTCCCTTTATTTCCTGGAAATGATGAAAACCCGCCGAATTTCCTGTCCAAGCGAATTATGCTGCCATTTCAACTGAACATCTATCCATTAGGTAAACATTGTAACGGTTGGACTTTCTACAATTACATTGGGATCAGTGACAGTAAAAGGAAAGCAAAATGGTGATACTGTAAAATGCATTTAAGCCGTGGGTTTAGGTTTGTTTAAAAGGGAATTGGGAGGAGTTATTTTCAGTGGGCCTTCTAATCGGAAGGAAGTTGCCTTTCAGACGATGATTGCTTATATTTGAAATGAAGTCTCGTCTGAAACATATTTCGTGTAGAGTTTTTTGGGACCTCGATGTGGGGTGGGGCGGGGGAGAGATGGGGAAGTGAAGGATTGGGGGAGAGGTGGGGTCTTATTGTAATTTTAAATTTAAACATGGAAAACCTTACATCAAGATGTGAAATTTAATTTCGTTTGATTGTAATTTGTAATATATATATTTTTTCACAGCTGTGTTATTTCAAGATGCTGTGATTCTTGGTGCAGCCAATGAACCAATGCCTTTAGAATGTACATCGCCTGCTCCAACCTCTCTATCACCCCAAGCCTTTCCTTTCTGTACGCTAGAAAGAACGGTTAGTCACCTTTTCATTCAATTCAGTCGTAAAGTGTTGAAATTTGAAATTCTCCTCAGTGATCCCATACATTTCTTCTCTTATTGGTTCTCGAGAATTTGGTGATACATCAAGACAGTATCCCTTGGTTGATGATCATCGTTATTCTCATCACCTGCCGGAGTGCTTGACAATGTGTTGATATTGTAAGGAGAGTTAAGGTCTTGATCCGTCTTAATACCAATTTCACTGTCTTGCTACTAGAGTCGTGTTGAATGGTTTCATTTGAATTTAATCCGATTGTACGCTTGCTTTGCTCTTAGACTCAAATATACCTGCATCATGTTTTGAGGCAACTCCTGCGTCGAAAGTAAGTGTTGTTCCCGTTTAGTCTGTTGTTTAATTTAAACGATTTGGTTGAACTTACAGTACATAAATAAATGAGCGAGCGAGCGAACGAACAAACGAATATACGAACAAGATAGAGAGGAAGTGACCGAATGACCGAATGGACGGAAGAACGAACGAGCGGACGAACGAGATTGCCTAAACTTAAAACGGAATGCGGAAAGAGAGTGTCCTACTTCCGTTTTATAAATGACTGGATGTCTCTCCCAGTATTTTTAAGAAAGCCAATGCCATGCACAATTTTTAAGAAAAACCTTATGAGGTTCTTAATGGATAAACATTTTTAGAAAAAACATTTTTAGATGTACGACGTATTGTTAATAGATAATTATTTGTAATTAGTTTTTTTAGGACAGTAGGTAGTTTTGGTAGTTTTAGTAGTTTTAATTATTGTATATTTTATATTTTAGATCTGTGATATTTGTATTTCTTATTTTAGATTTTAGTACTTTTTATTTTTATAGAGGACCTCCCTGAAAACCACGTATTTACGTGACGGGCGCTTCCTCTTTAAAGATTGTTATTATTATTATTATTATTATTATTATTATTATTATTATTATTATTATTATTATTAATGAGCGGACGAACGAATGAACGAACGAGCGAAAGAGCGAACCAAGCACCTTTACAACCATCCATCCATCCATGGAAGCAACCAGTGAAACGAGTAGATTTGGGACCAAATTGAAGTGTTTTTTTTTGTGATAACAAGCAACTGATCAAGCTGTCACATTTGAGATAAAAGAGTTGAACAACAATGACGATGCATTAAAGAGTTTTTTTTTTATTTTTCTCAGCTCATCTCAGTAGTTACTTTTACCCAAATGTCTCTAACTTGTTTTAGATTTTTAGCTAATCTTGGGTTTTTTCTCTTGTCCTTAGCTTGGGACAACAGGCGTTGAAGATTGCCAACATGTGTTGTGACTTGCCATACTTTCCTCACGTACTTGAACTCATGTTACATGAAGTGTTGGAAGAGGAAGCCACAGCATCTGAACCCATTCCAGGTGATAAGGACGAGTTAGTTTAGGCAGGGAGGGGTGGTGGCCAACTGTTAATTTGCTGGACTACAGTTCAAGTTGGGGCTCGGCTTAGGGAGACACTTAACTTTCCAAGAGCCTTGCTTCACCCAGGTGTATTAATGGGTACCGGCGAATTGAATGCTGGGGGTAACCCTGTGATGAACTAGCATCCCATCCAGGGGGAGTAGAAATACTCCTAGTTGCTTTGATGCGATATAAAAACGGGAGATAAGCCCAGCCCTAATGGGCCACTAGGTGGGAACACGGAGATAACCTAATTCGTGATTTTAAGGAGAAATATCATGATGTACTTATTAAAGTAGAGAAACAAAGAAGGGACTGTAGAGAATAAGGATAGTTTCAGGTGCTGTCCTCTTTCTGATGTAAAACTTGCAAAATACTTTCAAATTGATGGAAATTTCAAAATGATCGTTTTCTAGAGGTGGAAAAACAGCAGAGAAGTGTTAATAGACCGAAGATAAATAAGGATGGTTACGACTCAGGAAGATTGAAACGGATTATAAGAACAACAAAGTTGAAAAAAGTTGGGTAATGTTTGCAGGAGGTACCACTCCTACATAGTTCCCGTAAGGTTGAGGAAGATTGAGTTAGACTGGGGACGAAGAACTTAGTAAAAAAAAAAATAAATAATAAAGCTAACTATGAGTGCTACATCTTTATAATTGAAAGTAAAATTAAACCGTCATTATTCGTTGTGTTATTGTCTAGGTATGCTTAAACTTTTACAGAATCATAGTGAAAATATGATATAACATTATTTGTTACTTTATTTAACTGTAAGGGGAATGTACATTCTGACTTTTTCTTTGCTTTTTGTTAGATGCTCTCCTTCCACGTATTGTTCGGTTCATCAAGGAGTTTCCTCAATATCTGGAGACAGTGGTGCATTGTGCAAGGAAAACAGAGGTTGCTTTATGGAGTTATTTATTCACGGCTGTGGGCAATCCACGCGATCTTTTTGCAGTAAGCAACTTAAGATGGCTTTTTGCAGTTAAACCTTTAGTGGTTATTGTTGAAAGGAAGTTTAGTCACAGTTTAAGAAAAGTCATGGTCTAAAGGGGTGTAAACTAATACGGACACTTGTTTTACATCCTTTAAACCAGATTCATTTGAAACGAGGTTCGTCCTACCATCGTTTACAAAGTCCCCATGTAACCTTTAATTCAGTCAGACCATAAAGAGCGCGAGACCAATTGAATTTTTCTTTGCGTCTTTCTCGCGCTACGCGATCGCCTTCGCGATTCGCGCTTTGCTTGAAATGTTCACTGAATCAATGAACGTGGTAGTAAGTTTACTTTTTTTAATCGGATTAAAATGTTTCCTTTTGTGGTTTCTTGTCAGGATTGCCTGGCGGCAGGTAAATTGGAGACTGCAGCTTCTTATCTTATTATCCTACAAAACTTGGAACAACCAACTGTCAGCAAACAGGTTTGTGTAATAAAAAACGAAGGACAGACGCCAATGGGCAGGGCTGAGTGTCCGTATTATATAAATGGATCTATAAGGAGAGGTTAGGCTGTACAGTCAACCTCTCTTTATGGCCAGGAGATGGTAATTTTGGGAGTGGGGTTTATTGTAGGAAGTTTATAATCGGAAGTCTTTCCAGTTGACTCACACTTTTTTAACCAGTGGCAAAGTTTGAATTTAGTTAAAGTTAAAATCAAGCAAATTCTGTGCACCGGTATCACCCCATATATTTGGGGTTCAGGGACAATTCCACTTACTTCGCTCTGATTTGGACGCTCGCGTTTTAAATTGCAACTCCTTCAATGTTGAAATAAGAACCGTATCCTTAATTTTTCTTTGTAGCATGCTACCATCTTACTGGATAAAGCTTTGGACAGCTGTAAATGGAATGTGAGTTTTGTGAAGGCCTTTGAGATTATATGATTGCTGCGTTGTGTGCTCATCAAGGGAAATTTTATAACTTTTAGAGGACACTTTGCTCATTTTGCAGTGTATTTTAACGAAGCTCCCAACTCAAAATTTCGCGGCTCTTGTCGTGTGGCTAGAACTCATTTCAAAAAACCATCCCGCGCACCTTTTCGAGACAACAATTGAAAAGTTTGTTGTTGTTCTTATCTAATTAAGCCTTAATTTCGCGAGCAAATTTTCATTGTTATGTTTTCTTTTTGCGACAGATAGCGCAAGATCTCGTCCGTTTCCTTCGTTGTATTGCCGCAGACGAACTCGACTCCCCTCCACGGTCCCCAACGTATGTCAAACCACACCACCCCCCACCCTTGAGTCCAACTGCTTCTGTAGACGGTGACGACATTCCTTACGTGGTTAATCCTCACGCGCGCTCCTCGAGTGTCTCGAAGCCTCCTACACGCGCGTCCCTCACGCGTGGAAGCTCTATGGAGAAAGGCTTTATAACAAGGACTCCTTCAACAGAGAAAGCTTCTTTGTCGAGAACAAGTTCAGTGGACAAGTCGCGGAAAGTATTGGCAGCGAGCTCTCTGACTTTACCTACACAGCCGAAGTAAGATAGTAAGGTTCTTTTGTTTATCTCAAACCCCTTCAGGTCTATAAGGACCTCTGTGATTTAAGACTCATCGCTCTTCTGTGTCTCCTCGCAATCCTCCCCTACCTCGTTACAATTTTATCATCGAGACGACTGGGGGCGAAGTTTGCTTTACTGCGGCGTCCTTTACAGCTGTCATTTCGCTTGCAACGCAACACACGGGCTGCGTGATGACTGAAACAACGACTACAAAAGAGAGAGTATTGTAGTTATACTATATAATTTTTGTTGTTTCTTGATACTGGTGCGACAGATCCTCTCATTTACTTTACTTGTGTGACTTTATCTATCGTCACAGACGACCATCGGAGTCGGACAACCCAGACAACTTCTTCATCGACACCATTTTGAATCGTCACGCCAGGCTGCTGTTAACAGCCATGCGTCTCAGAGACTTGGGAAAATTCGCGGCTCACTTGGAGTTCGCTCTTGAACCGTGGCTTCGTAAAGAAAAGTAAGTAAACGTCGACTGATCAACACCTAATGTCTCCTTACAATTTCAGGACATTATCAGGTAGGCAGGTTATGAGAATAAGGAAAATCATCAGCTAGGGAATTAAAGCAGACCTCGCTACAGGAAGGAAATACCCCCCACCGGGGGGGGGGGTACTCCCTTACATGGGCTATATAGGTTTGTGTGGCCCCAAAGGGTATGGTTTTTTAATCTGTTTTGGTCAGAAATAGGTAATCAATTTTGACCATTTTGGTCTCGTATAGGGTATGAATTTTGCACTCTAGTCTTGAATCTAGATTTTTTTTTTTAAGACGAAGCTATCCTACCTAATAAAACTGAGCATATAAACATTGCCTTTAACATCCGCCTGAACTAGGGAACTAATTACAAGGTGGGGCTGAAATGAGGTATTGATTAAAGGGTCAGGTCTGAATAGGGTTGCGAATTTTTGGTCAGCCCATAAATAAGGTAAGGAAAATCACAATTTTTGTTCTTAAATAGGATAAGGGTTTTGGGAAGCGGGCCGCACACCCCCACCCAATTTTTCTGGGAGTACCCCCCCCCCCCCGGGAAATAAACATACTGTAACCTCATTATCAGCATCTTGTCATTGAAAATAGAAAATAAACAAACCGTAATCTTTTATGCTTTTTTTGCAGAAATCGCGCCGCTCGTGTCGATGATTACATCGAAACTTTAACAAGTATCCACAGGAATTTCGATCTTCCTTACCCAGCTGTCAATCAGCTGACAACTGGACCGCTGTCGTCTAAACCTTGGAGTAGATATGGTGAGTGACCGCTCGAATGTGATCATTATTTTATTTCTCCTTAGAATACCAATATAATGTCAAGCAGAGAGAACTGATGAGAATAATGAAAATCATCAACAAGGGTGTAGTGCTGATTTACTACCGAATTCTCAAGACTTGCCTTACAGGAAATGTATTGGCATCGGAAAGGAGAGGTTATATTTTCTGCTATGGATGTGATGCGATTTGAAATTTGATTTGTTTCTTAATATACATGTATGACAATGCGATAGTACTCATATACGTGGAAACCTTAAAAATGACGACACTCGTTGCAGTGACGAAATCCCCGCTCTGCTCTCTGATTGGCTAGTGAGACTCGGAAACTTTTCGGGTACGATTACGAAAGCTTACCAAAGGCTTCGCGTTTCTTAAGTCGGAGGAAGGTCAAGAACGAGGTTGAAAATTAAGGATGTTTCTCTTTAGGTCGTTTGTCGTCAGTATCCTCGTCTGGTAGCGCGCGTGGTGGGCGACAAACCCTGGACGACTTGGAAAGCAGAATAGAACTGGGAATCGAGCTTGGAGAGGAGGTGGATGAGGAGGAAGAAGCACACTTGTCTCCAGTGTGTAGAAGTAAGAACTTTGCATATCCGCAGTCTTCCTTTCTTACAAGGTCAAGTCACATTCAATATCTTATTTCTATTTGAAGGGAATCTTGTCTGAAAAGCAGTTCAAGTTCCAAAGTGTTCTGATGGTTCTCTTTAACTGATTCTGTTTTTTTTGTTGCTGTTGTTATATTTCTGTAAGTGGTTCTAATACGAAGTCCAATCGCGCATTGACGTCATAATTTCCCATCAAGCTTTGCAAAAATAAACATTCGGCGCGCGGGAAACTTGAAATCCTAAATAAGCTGAAAAGAAACGCCCAGCATTGAAAACAGGAAAAGAATTATCGACTTCAAATCACTGAAACAATTTAACACAAACACCAACTTGTGATTTTGTACAAAACTGTTTTTAGCCAAGATTCTCGTTAAGAAATGGAAAGGAAAACATCAAATTTAGTCTCGTATTGGTTTTTAGGGGATGTTGTGTTGTCGAAGTTTTGCGACGTCTGCCATATCCAACCATTTTACCTAGGATCCAACTGTATTCCCTGACTTTGTAGTATTCTTGTCGTTTGCCTAGTTATTGATGCTTTTCGACCTGTTTTAGTTCTGAAACATTGTAAAGCAGGGTATAATATATCTCCCTCATCTTTGAGGAGGGACTCTAAAACCGAAAACATTTCACAGATAGCGTGCATTTTATCGGCCTGGTAGAATTTCCTGGTAGAATTAATTTGCCTAGTAGAATTAATTTTTGTTTTGGAACAGATGATGACACAGGTCGTGTCAGCGGTGATCCATCGGAAACCAGCTCAGTGGCATACTCAATGGATGGCGAGGAGGACTGGATCTGGGGTGGAGAAGGGCCTGGATACGTGGATGTACAAGAAATTCGTGCCCAGCTTGCGTTCAGCGGTTCATTGCCAGCGCTAAGAGAAATAAGGTCAGTTGTAGAGATTTATTGAAGGAGCTACGTCACAGTTTGCGCACTTTAAAACTACCACTAAAACTGTGTAGTGTGATCTCTTCTAAGCCTCGCAATGTGTCAAAACCAACCTACAAAGTAACCTATTTGGTAGTGAAATGTGTTACCATTTTTGTTACGTGTTAAATTTGTTCCCTTTCCATGCTGTGGAAGAAAAGAAAGGTAAATAAATCCGAATCTCCAGCGTATTGTTTCAAACAGACATTAACTTGACGTTTTTCTCCGTTTCAAGATTTTTACTTCAGATATTTGTAGAGGCTAAGTGTCATGACTGGTGGTTCATTCTGTCACTTGTATTGCGTGACAGCACGAGTTTGACAGACTTTATCGACGACGTCATTAAACTTCGGGACACAACTGCGGAGTCACTGTCCCGGATGAAAGACGGTATCGAATCGCTAGAGGCCTGGGCTGAACAAAATTGGTGAGTCTAGTTGGTTAATTTAATGACATTGTTTTTCAAGAGCAATTTTGTCTTTGCTCTCTCTTGTGTTTTATATATTTCGAGTTGGAAAACTGGGGGAGGGGTGGGGAGAACAGGAGAATATATGGCTGAAGATTGGTTATGACATACGGGCCGCGGGCGTTACGGTCCTTACAGAATGACCGAGAGCCCGATAATCTTCCGTTTGGCACGACTAAGCCCAGTGAATAAGTGTTATCTCTGGTGTCTCATTTTTTTAGCCATGGTTACCATTTGTTCCTTGGTCTTCACAAAGAGCACTGGCTCGCTCTTGAGAGAGCACTGACAGAGGCCAAAAATGCGCCCAAAGAGCAAAAGGACAGCAGTCCCGCCTCTGAGTCTAACCGTCAATCACGTCAGTCTAGCACGAGTAAGGACGAAGAAAGGCCTGGAGACGAAGAAGAGGAATTGCAAGAAGTGGCCGAGGAGGACAAGAACGAGTACGAGTGTGTTGTGTCGTAAACGTTCCAAAAACTGCTTCAAGGTATACTAACATTTACAAAGTCGCCAGTCCGTGGATTGGAAACGTGAGGCCAAGAATTTGAAATAAAACAATTGCTTTGGCAGTCAAGTAAAATGGAACTGAGCAAGTGAAATATTTGTAGTTATTGCTTTAATATATTTGGAAAGAAGCGGAGAAACCTAAATATACCTTCCTTAGTTCATGAAAGGTTCGCGTTACTATGGGACTTAAATTCTGCCATTCCACAAGAATGGTGGTTCAAGAAGAATGGTGGTGGAGTACCTGTTTTTGTACAGCCTAAATAACTTGAACTTCAATATTGACTTCAACAAATAAGTGGAATTTTTTCAGCACACACATTAGGACAGCCGCTTGAGAGATTAGATGCCGGTGAAAGAAAACTTATAGAAATATATATGATATTTAAATGAAGAGAGCATCTGGTCTTGTATAAATCTGTGTTACTTCAGTGTAGCATCTTGACTCTGAGATTGTATGGCGGAGATTCCACTCAGATAAAAGCTGAAAACTCATGTTGACCTGACAAATTCTCTCAAAGCTGTGACACACTCTCCCTCACCGTTCGTGTAGTTATCCGTTTCATCTTAACTGCCAAGAAAATTCGTTGCCGGGAACCTTGAAAACTAGGGCTGGAATGGAATAACCTGATCCGAGGATAATTGCATCTCTAGCTTTCTAATTGGGTAGCTGAATCTCGGTTATCAGCCATCGGATTAAATCCGTGTTTGACTGTATGTGGAAAATGAGTGCGACAAGTGTCGCTTAGTTTTTGCCGGTAAGGGAAAAAAGTTCTGTCGGAAAAAAAAAATGGTGAAAGCAGCACATTTAGTAAGCTTTCTATCGCGAAAATAAGAACGAAGGAATGAAGAGGAAAAGCAGCACAGAAATCTACGGTAAAATCCAGTCATCACAGTATGGCAGTAAAACAGATTTTCGCCATAAGATTAAGCTTAGAACTCCAATAAACTTTGTTACCTTTATTTATTATATGGCTGGCTCCGTGAGCGGGCAAGATGAACTGAATCCTGAGCTGTGATTGGCTACCCGAGCGGGCGAGATGGCGCTATCTTGCCCGCTCGGGATTACCTGCTGTGTCTCGCAAGAAAATAGTGTTCTTTCTCCATATAATAAATCTTTTAAGAACCAAGCTTGTTCTGTCAAGATGGCTGGATAATGACTTCGTTCTTTTTTTTTTCGTGTTTATGGGCCTCGACTCCGTCTCAGTCCATAAACAAGCAAAAACAGAACTTGGCCAATATCCAGCCATCTTGACCTCACACTTGGTCATTTGCGTCTGTAGTCTTAATGATGACTGTTTCGTAATGAAACAAGTGAACAGTTAGTCGTGGCGGGACGAAACCAGTAAACCTGACAGGCATTGAAGCGACGCAAGTTTAAACTTTCGTCGCTTCAGTGTCTGCCAGACACTTCGTCCTGCCACAACTAACTGCCACTTCCGAGAGGTACCTCCCAAAGTTCTTGGTGAGAGTGAGAGTGATGTCAAGGATAGAGTCAGTTTGAAATCTAGCCCCTTTGTATATTATCGCGTCAAGGAAAGTAATTTCGCTCTCTGAAATTTCAGCTGTGAATTTGATTGAAGGGTGGAACTGGTTGGCTTGTTCAATGAACAAATTGATGTCTTGCTTGTTTTGATTCCATAGGGAGAAAACGTCATCGATGTAACGTTTCCATTCTATTGGCTTGATGCCGCTTTGGCGGATGAGTTTTGTTTCAATTTCTGCCATGAAGATGTTTGCAAAAGCAACTGCCATTTCAGTACCCATGGCAGTGCCGTGCGTTTGCAGATAGTTGTCGCCATTGAATTGGAATGAATTTTCCTTTAAGATTAAACCAAGCATTTCCCTAAGGTCGGGATTGGAGGGTTGTTATTGTGAAATATGTCGTATGCCCGACATAGTGTTGTTATTCCCTCCTCTTGTGGTATATTTGTGTACAAGCTCGTACATCCATAGATACTAGAATAGTGTTTTGGTGTATTTTGGTTCTTTCCACAAAGTTAATAAAGTCTGTAGCATCCTTAATATAGGATTTTTGCCTTTGAGCAATTGGCTGGAGCAGTCTATCCACAAATGATGATATTCTCTCTGTCGGGACTTCACACCTGGATATGATCGGTTTTCCGACCGGTTTAGGTTTGTGGATTTTTGTTAAGGTATAAAAGATAGGTATTCTAGGCGGACCGGGAGTTTGTGAAAGCCATTAAGCCGTCATGTCATCGATGTGACTTCCTTGGTGAAGTTGAGTGATAATTTGATTCACTCTTTGTTAAGTGTAGGTGAGTTGATCTTTCTGCCATATTAGGATATACCATATATGGTATAAACATAAAGTGCTCTATATGCGTGCTAGCATAAAGTATATACCCTTGCTTCATTGTTTGCACGACAAAATTTCCCCGCCGTTTCATATACTACGGACTGGTGACGAGTTGCTGACCAAAAGGAACGCAGTTGCAACACAAGTGCTAAAAAACAAAATGGTTGACGAACTTGACATCTTTTCAGTTGGGAAGAAATTTCGTGTCGCATCGATTCAACCCCTTCCAACCGAAAGAAAAGACCAAAATCTGCAGAGGTTGCAACAACTTATATTTGAAGCTGTGAAGAAAGGCGCTAAACTCATTGTGCTTCCAGAATTTGCAACTACACTTGCTCCAAACAGCGAGGATGACTTTCGCAGCTTTGCAGAAGAAATACCTGGTCCATCAACCGATTTAATGTCAAAAAGCGCCAAAGATCACCGCGCTTACATTGTAGGCGGGTCGATCATCGAGAAGGATCAATCAGGAAAGCTTTACAACACGTGTCCTGTTTTTGATCCGTACGGTCGTATGATCTTAAAATACAGAAAGATTCATATCTTTAAAATCGATCGCCCGGGTCGATTGTACGACTATCAAGAATACGGGAACCTGGAACCGGGCGTCGATCTCGGAATCTTTGATACGCCCGTGTGCAAAATCGGTGTAGGACTTTGCTATGATATACGATTTCAAGAACTGGCGCAGATTTATTGTCAGAAGGGATGTAAATTGTTGTTGTATCCAGGAGCGTTCAACACTGTCACTGGCCCTGCGCATCTGGCCGTTATGCAAAGAGCTCGAGCGATAGATCACCAAGTATACGTTGTTACTGCATCACCCGCTCGAGATAGTAACAATCCATATACCTGCTGGGGTTATAGCAGTATTATTGACCCGTGGGGAAAGATTATAGCGCAAGCTGGCGAGCACAAACAGATAATTTTTGCCGATATAGACCTTGATTATGTTGAGGAGGTCAGACAACAGATCCCTGTTCAACGACAGAAAAGGAATGACTTGTACTCTGTTTATTATGCAAGAAATAAAGCTAAGGAAATTTAACAGGTGTTAAGTCGACTATTAAAGCAGACAGAATTTTTTTCAAACCATCAAAGCTACTGGCA
The DNA here is from genome assembly GCF_042242905.1 of Orbicella faveolata. Taxonomy (NCBI): domain Eukaryota; kingdom Metazoa; phylum Cnidaria; class Anthozoa; order Scleractinia; family Merulinidae; genus Orbicella; species Orbicella faveolata. Next base: position 2,839,945 of record NW_028301541.1, read on the forward strand.
AAAACCCACCTGGCTATTACCTTAGACTGAAGTGTGATTGGCTTATGCACTTTTTCAAATCATTTGAACTCTGAAGTCTGAAACCCAATTAAAGATTGCATTTTTTATTGTTGTCAATCATAATCATGACAACAATCAAGAAATCTATATAGAAGCACCCAGACATAACCTTACACTGAAGTTTTGTTTCCAGAGAGGTTTGATGATTGAATGATTGATGGCAGTAACAAATGCAACCACCACTTGAGAATTAAAAGCACAGCAAGTCAGTGGTTTGAATATTCTCTTCTCAAACTCATTAACAATTCATTAAGTTAAGACAAAGGAAGTCATGACTGTGGTGGCATTTGGATATCTGATCTTAATTAGCATAGATTTTCACAATTTTATTGCTCTGTTTTCTCCTAAGTTTTAGTTTCGATTGAGAAGATATATCAAACACGCGAGACAGTGTTTGACCAAATTATTTTCCAAACACCTCAAAGTTCGTCAAATATACTCAGCTGCGCGTTGTATTTTCAACTCCCTTCTCGGTGTTTTGAAATGTGGTCAAACACGGTCTTTCGTGTTTGATATATTACGTCAACACACAGATGCTGCTTGTACACAAGTTGGGTTCAACAATCTGAGTTCAAGGCCAGACCAGGGTCATTGCCTTGTGTTAATGGGCAAGCCTCTTTACTCTCAATGCCTCAGTCTCCTCCAGGTTTAAATTTTTTTTTACTGGAACATTTAAAGGATCGGGAGCTCAGTCATGGTATTTTGAGTTTTTAGGCCACATACAAAATTGCATAAAAATAACAGTTTACGACAATAGAAAAACACTAAAAAGATCAAGATAAACAATAAAGGAACAAGGATGGAGAAGATTAACACAGATTACAAACTAAGAACTTAAAAATTTAGGTTAAACTTTTCAAGATGCACAAACAGTGGTAAAGCTCCTTTAATGTTGATGTGAAACCCTGCCAATGGACTGGAATACCATTCACTGAGGAGTAGAAATACTCCTAGTATCATAATGTCACTACTACTTGGATAAGTCCTGGCAGTATGGGAGTCTTGCAAGCTGCACTTTTTTGCAAACTGCTCAGACGCTAATTGTCACAGGTTGAGTTATTTGTGTTGCATGCATAACAGCCTTTTGGTAGCCATCTTGATATGGTGCTGTGTAAAAACTTGGAATTTCAAAATACACTACTTAAAAGGATGCTTCCTAGCTGAAAGCAACTAAGAAGATATATATTCAGCATGCCTTACACCCAGTAAAAGATAACTGCTCACAGGCCTTCCAATACTTTATGTCTGTCAGGAATTTGTTACATTATATGAAAACAATGAATACTATCAGATTTGATATTTCCAAATCTTAGGAGAATTCAGATTTCGGGCTAGAATGAAATGACATGAAAGATTGAATACTTTTTTCAACTGGCAGTGAAGAGTTACTTTTGCTGTTATACGAGTAGTTGTTTTGCTTATCAAGTTAATTTTATTCATCAGTTTCAGTTTTTTTATATTTTGTGGCAAATAAATGGTTGATTTTAGTTGTATATGGGAGGCACAGTGGCTCACGGTTAGTGTGCTCATCTCTGGATCGAGCGGTCCGGGTTCGAGCCCTGGCCGGGTACATTGTGTTGTGTACTTAGGCAAGACACTTTACTCTCACACTGCCTCTCTCTACCCAGGTGTATAAATGGGTGCTGGCGAACTTAATGCTGGGGGTAACCCTGAGATGGACTAGCATCCCATCCAAGGGGGGAGTAGAAATACTCCTAGTCACTTCATGCTACGGAAACCGGGATAAGTTCCGGCCTGACAGGCCACTTGGCTCGTATACAGACTCTACCTTAAATGTATATAGATCTGTAACCCCCTCAAAAATATACTTCATAGACACAAATGCATGGTTGTATTTTGTAGTTGTGTGAGCTTGGTTTTTAGATGATTGTTAGCAGTGTAGTCAGATGGCATAAATGGCACTGAATTTGAATAACATTGTATCAGCAAACCTCAGCCTCACATTGATGAGAAATCCTTTGGAAAAATGAGAACAAGGCTTAAGCTTTCTAAAGTTTTGGTGCCATTTGTGCGATTGGCTTATTGCAATCACAATTTGAATGAAAATTCAAAGAGCAGATGTATGGGGGACATAGCAGGAAACCCACCAGTAAACTATAGGGGGGTACACAGGGGTGGGTGTTGGCCCATACAGTCACATGTCAGGCAAGGTTGGGTTTTTGGCCAAAGCTGGGAGATGGAGAACACTGGGTATTTATAGAACACAATAACACAACATTCAAGTATTTCCCTGTTGATAAAAATTTTCACTATCAATTATTAGTGTGCAGGGAATAACAGACAACTTCATGTAGAGTTTTGTCCAATTATAAGTCAACTGTATGTTTTCACATCATTGTGCTTAAGGGTTATAGACATTCTTTCCATTCCTCCCTTCCCCTCTTCCAACTAGCCATCTCCCCTCCCCCTCAGAATAGCCCCCTCCTAGATGACTGTCCTGATCCTCCCAAAAAACAGCCAACTTTGGAAGATCCAGGGCTATTTATTATCAGACTTCTTCAGGATTCAATGTTCTCTCTTTCGGCCTGTTCCAAAACAGTGAGATCTTTGGCATATTGAACTACCTTAAATTCTTCCTTTCCAGTTTGGAGGCCATGAATATCTGTGTTGGTTTGAATCGCAATTGCTAAAATTTCCCCAGCAATAATAAATAAGTAGAAGGGCAGTGGATTGTATTGCCTTACTCCTCTTTGTACTTCAAAGTATGGTAAACATAGTCTGTTGTTTGACACAACAAGGTATGTCTGCAAGACTGGGGCCAAAAGGGAATACATTCAAACTTCTTAACATAAAATTCAGACCAACACTATCAAATGCTTTATCAAAATCAATAAACAATAACATCCCTGCTATGTTTTGGTTTTAGTATAATCCATAACATCCATAATCGATCTCGCTGCTTCCCTTATAAATCTACATTTGACATAATTATTAATGTTAGTAATGTTTAGGTGTCATTGAGAATATGTAATTTTTTTGTGTTTTTGAACCTCACAAGGTTATAATAAAAATAGAAAAGTGAAAAATAAATAGTATTTCCGATATTTTGAACAAAATTTCATATGCTTCAATAAATTGCAATAAGGGCAAGACAAATTTTATATTGTAATTGTCGATGTCCTGACTACAACACCTAACTATCACCAGTATTTAGGTATGTGACTCCAGCGGGGGCTGGGGGGTACTCAGAAAAATTTGATGGGGGTGTGCGGCCCGTTTCCCAAAACCCTTACCCTTTTTATGACCAAAATCTGTGATCTTCCCTACACTATTTATGACCAGACCAAAAATTTGATAGCCTGCTTATGACCGTTGCAGATGACACACTTGCCCTAGACATATGGTGTTATCAATAATGATGAAAAAGTAGTTTCTTCTAAACAACATACCCAATTCAAGAATACAGTACAAAACCCATATCCTATTTAAGACCAAAATGGCCAAAATCAATAGCCTATTTATGACCAAAGCGGCTGAAAAACCATACCCTTTGGGGCCCCATATACCTATATAGCCCATATAAAGGAGTACCCCTCCCCCCCTGGATGTGACTGTACTCATCTTCAGGTCAGTACAGTTCAATTTGAGCTGCTTTGCAGCCGGACCTGTCATAAAATCCCCGATATAGTCCGTCTGCGAAACGGCTCCCAAAAGCTTGTTCTGATATCCCGCATGGATACACGGATCTGTGTATCCATTTCTGATTGGCTAGTTTATAACCCGTCTTGTGATTGGTCATATTCTTGCAAAATATATCACGCAATACTAACAATAGAGTGACAGGCCTACACAACTCCTATCCATGTGTATTAATAAATAGCCGCTTCAAAAGTTTTGCTCGAACTAGTGTATCGTTAAGGATCTGCCCCTTTTGTATGATACGGGGATCTTTGAATATTTTGCTAAGCAATAATCCTGTGTTTTTAGGAGGACATTTCCAGAGTAGAGCCGTTAGAAGTCATAGGTCTGTGTGGTTTCCGCTGTTATCTGCGTGTAATTTGTAAGAGTTTGACACTGTTTTTTGCCACGTGCTAGTCTTTTTTTGGCTCATTTGTACTGCAAGATATGTTTTAAGCTCTCTAAATGTTAGCTCTGGAGGGACAAAGTTTGAAATATTCCGCGAACATGTTGGTTACTTGCATTTTGTATTATTATGCCGGGCCCGGCAGTTTGATTAACTGTTGCAAGTTATGCTGCTTCTTATCATGGCAGTCATATTTATCTTTGTCCGGCTTCGTCAGAGAATATGGTCTTCCATAAGCGATCGCAATGGCGATATTACAATGAGAACACTGGAACCACGAGGCTTTTCGAACAGAGCATCGGCAGCGATCGGAAGGCACTGGAAAATCAAAGATTTACCATAGCCCGTCGGCAAATTTACAAAAATATTTTGACCCTCAAGAAATTCGCGAAGCGAGTTTTCCTGTTCAGGTAGAAGATTATCGATTTCACACTGCTCTCTCACGGATTTGAACGCTTTTTGCCAATCTTCTTCTGTTATTGCAGACATCTTATTTCCAACTCAAGTAAATTTGACGTTGAATAATGTACAAATGTACAAATGTTCTTGGGATAACCGCACACAATTATTTTTAGTATCACGTGATAGTTGTGTGATCACTTTCGCAAGAATTATCCAATCAGAAAGTGCGTAAGAAAATAGCCAATCAAAAATGGATACACAAACTGCGGGATATCAGAACAAGTTTTTGGGAGCCGTTGCGCAGACGGACTATACCGGCGGTTTAGACTGTCTGCGATGCAGGCTAAGCTTTGTCTTGACAGGAACCCATCTTCCTGTGTTTGACAATTACCTAAAATGTTAGAAAAAGAATACTTCAACAGGTAGCTTAACACAAAGATTAAGAACATTCACCAATACAAAAATAAAGTGTATAACTTCCAGACAGATTCCTAAACTGAAGTGTGTTTGGTACTCCATTGGAGAAATTTCCACTACAAAAGCTAATGTTCAACGTACTGCAAGTTAAAGAAAACCCATCATTTCATGCTTCAGAGAGCACAGAAAACAAAGCAGTCTTTCACCTTGAATGAAACCATCCCAGGAGTACACAATAACGTAAAAAACAGCCATGACACCACAAGCCTGTTTATGCTGAATGTATCATTGAAAAAAAAAAAGAAAAGAATACTGCAATGAAAAATTAGCACCGGCAAGAACCCTGTATGTTGGAACGTTTTTGCAATGCAAAATTTTCCCTACGGTCTTCTTGCCAGAAGCATCCATATTTCAGAACGCAAAGCCAACATGTTTAAAATCAAGATTTTATACTTTCACTTTAAACAATTCCAAAGAAGCAGAAAAACTCTTCTTTGATATTTGTTGTTCAGCTGCAACAGGTGCTGCCATTTCAATGCATTTTTAGCCACAGATTAAGTTTAGCATTTTTTTCATACTCAATAACTTACAAAGATGCCTTTTAGACGATTTATTATAAAAAAACACTCTTCAATAGCAGCTAGTCCATGTAATACTTAAAGAATTGTTTCTGTCTAGCTATAGTTAGGCTTGATTTCTGCCGTTCTCTCAAGCGGCTTTGAGGAGGAGGGCAGACGCTTTTCCGGAAGAATGGCTGATATTATCTTTACAACAACATTGAACGACAACTTCTAAGTGACTTGCCAAATTATTACAGAAGGCACAGGTCATAAAAGCTCTTTTCAACGTTAAGAATAATTACTTTACTTGATATGTGACGCTCACACTGGAAAATGTGTTCTGTGACAAACCAATAAAGAAGTCCCTAGGCATTCATTAAATTTATGTTACAAAAACTACATTAATTTTATATAAATTTTATATAAAAGGTATTTCTCATTTCATTGAGTTATTGTCTCCCAAAGAGTCCTTCTACTGTAGAAACTTCTGAATCAGTTCCAGCTCTTGTTCACGGGCTTGCGTTACTGTGGGCGGGTCCTTAGGGTTAGAAGCTCTAGACGAAAAAAAAACAAAAAAAAAAAAACACATCATTAGTAACATTAATTAATAATTTATTAATTAACTTTTCAGAAATAAATAAAAGGAATTGGCAAATCACCATTGTCTGATGTAACAGTGAACATTTCACTTCTTGAATAGTATGCTAGTTAAAAATTGGGCAACTCTGAATCCTTTCAAACAACACGTACCTGTAGAGGGTCCAGTTTGAATCTTTTCAGGTGTAACAAAAGCTTAGAGATCAAAGAGTCTACACATTATGACTTCCAGTACCTTGAATATGTCCTGTCACATAATCTAATTGTATGTAAATTCAATAGCTAAGGGCTTTTCTAAAATAGTGCCTTTTATAGTAACTGACTTTGGGCTTCATTTGTTCATTTTTCAATCGCTAACAGAAGCATGTAATGCGTGGATCTTACCTTTCAAATCACACAACTATTAAAAATGTTTTACTTTTGTGTGATTATATTAACAGCATTCTTTCTATTGTCACGAACTGAAAGAAACATTGCATACAGGGGATTGACTACTTCTCCCTTCTAAAATAATAATTTTATAAAAACTTTAAACATACCTGAGATCAAGATGATGGGCGCCACCCTTGACCAGAACTGCAACTAGTGTTGGGGAGACATCTTGCAGAACCTTATAAGTAATGGGTATATGGTGTATTAATCTACGATAGCCTGTACAGCTGAATGTTTCATTGGTACAAAGGAAAAATTTTGATGGTGAGAAAAACACATTCAATTATTTATACTATTCTGATGATGATACAAACATACCCCTCCTGGTCTCCATGGATCCAAGTCACCATTGGAGAAAATAATATTTGACGCTGACGATATGTCTGCAAGAAAGGAGAGAAACAAATTAAAGATAGAATTCACTAAGGGCCAGGGGTAGGGGGGGGGGGGGAAGGGGTTATACAGCAGGAAGGAACTCTCTTAAACCCTTCAAGTTATTTAAGTGATCAATATCTGATTTCTCCTGAGAGAATCACCGTAAATTCAGGACTACAATTTAGGAGTACTCAGAAACTGATCATCAAGGTCAGATTTTCAGGATAAACAATCTTTCTGTCAAGACATCCAGAATTGACAAATAGAGCTGAGCACTTATTTCCAACTATCTGCTAAAATGCAATTTTACTGTCACGTCAGTAAAATATAGTTAATGGAACGTGACGCTCGTAATCAGTAAGCCTTTCGTGGCGGCATTGTTTTCAATTAAGCTATTGTGTAGGCAAGCTCCCAAGGCCAAGCAGACTCTGAGATACATTGTATTCTAGCTCAAACATTATGGCTTTGTTACCTCTAGCATATTATAACGATCGATAGCATTGGCCAAAAATATTAAAGCACTATTCATGGCTAAGAGTATACACGTGTAATGCTAAGCTGTCTGGTAGTACAGCTCTTTCTACTGGCCTTCCCAGCAGACAAGCGTCTTGCTATAAAAGCTCAAACAAACTGTTCAGAGTTCACTTTGGTGTTCTGTTGTACAGCGCAGTTAGCACTTGCTATACTATTGTTAAAAATTTTCCCTCCCTCCCTCCCTTTGGAGAAGAGGTTGGTTTGCTATTTCTTATTCTAATAAACTCGGGTCACTCCTGTGTGGTGCGGTTAAGTCTGCGCAGCGACTTCCCCCAAGCGTCTTGGCTACGTTGCCTATGAATATCGCCCGCTACCAATACTCTTGTCTGATCCAGCATGTGCTGTCTTGGAGTCAGCTTGTAGTGCTGGGGAGATAAGTGAGGTTCTTGTTTCACGCAATCTCCGGAAGTCGCACAGGCTTACCTAACGCAAGGCAGTGCTCCCCCATTAACGCCAACTTGGGGCATTGTTTGTTTTAATTAGTAATTTGCGTGATAACCAAACAACAAGTCACGATTAGATTATTTTGAAAGGAACAGTTACATTAACATACCTTGTCCCCCAAGTGAGGGTACATGTGTTAAATTTAGCTAAATATTTATTCTTGTACAGTTAAGTCTCAACATACACCGTCATTTCAATATTCAAACCAACCTTTTCCCCAGAGCTGAATCGCTGACCAGCCTGGTCGTTGGACCACACCCCATTTTTCCTGACAGTACTCGGCTCTCATGTCAGGAGTCCAGGGTAGAGGTGGAAACATGTCTGTTTTGTTGTTTGAGCCTGCTGGCAGGGCTAACTCAGTACATGCCTGAAAGAGGTCACAGGTTCTTTTAAAGATTTTGATGATTTGCATCTACTGTAAATACAGTAGAACCCTGGTAACTCAAGCTCGGATAACTTGAACTCCCCTGCTAACTTGAACCAAGTCCCATTTTCCTTGGATTTGACCCCACTTTTCAGTCATTTTAACTTGGTTAACTCAAACTCAAATAACTTGAATTCCCCACTAACTCAAACTGAATTTCGTTTCCCTAGGTCAAAATCTACTCCAATAACTTGAATTAAATATAATGGTTCCTGTAACTCACCAGGGATGTCATCCCATTAGCTTTACCTGACGTGTAATCGGTAAAAACACTCAAAACTAACACCACAGCAATTTTGTTTTAATTAGTGTAATTGCAACCGACCGTTTACATATTTGACAGCCACTGCCTAATCTTATGAGTCATACTGGAAGAAACAGTGCTACATAGTGCAGAACATTATGAAAAGTACACATGCATTTCTGATGAGGTAAGTTTTATTTACACTGTACTGTATACTAAAGTGCTGAAAAATCAGTGAACTATCAATTATTAACATGGCAAGTTGGATATTCAATCGACCCCGATAACTCGAACCCCTGCTAACTTGAACTATTATTTGTTTCCCTTCAGAGTTCAAGTTGCTGGGGTTCTACTGTATTTTGATCCCCAACACAGTACAAGCTACATCTAACTACAATGACACTGACTCATCCCCAGCTGTCTCAGAGTCTCCGACAGGAGCAAGAGTTGACTGGGTGGAAATGATTAAGCAGAGCTTGATGGGAAGGGATCTCTTGGCCATCTTGAAAAGAGGATCTGCTGGTTGTCTCTCACCTTTCCTCCTTCCCATAACCACCCATGCCTCCAAGTTTTCACCAGATGTCTCTTGTTAATATTCAATACAACACTGAGAGACAACAGGGGATGAGTCAGATAATGACACTTAATGTGCTGTATCTAAAGAAGAAAAGTAGGGGAAGGGCTGTGGGCAAATTATTTCTTGAAATGTCAGACCCAGTGGTACATTAAATTGTAGCAGAAATCTGACAAAATGCTTGGAGGTGAGATGGACTATCCATAGGAGGAAGTACTTCTAGTTGCTTCATACTATATGGAAACAGGAATAAGGGGATCACCTCTCAAGGTAGTGAGCTCCATAAACACTGCATTACTCTACTCTTTCCGCAACATGTTTTCAATACCTGATAGTCCCAAGCACGGCTATCTGGACCCAGACCACAACCAGTGGGATCAGCGCACTCAATGTACTCACTGTCTGGATCAAGGCATGGCAGTGTCCCATTGGTGCCATTGTAAACCATCGCTGTGACTTGCGCCAGTCCTTGAAGCTTGGATGATGCACTTGCCATCATTTTACATGCCACATTTACAGGATGCCCCGGTAGTGGAGCAAGAAAGTTAGTGGGGTACGGATAATCACCCATCGCAAGGGAAGTAAAAACATTCCGAATCCAACCTAACATATGATGGATCTGTAAATCAACAAATCAATCATGACAACCAATAGACCAATCAGTCAATCAACCAATCAGTCAGTCAGTCAGTCAGTCAGTCACTCAGTCAGTCCCTCAGTCAATCAAGTTATCCTACAGAAGAATAAAAGCGCATGTGCAACTATACCAAAAGGTATAATTATGGATAGTGGTACTTCACCAGTCTGTACTCATGATGAAAAAAAGAATCCATGGGAGGAAGGAGGGAAGGAGGGAGGAAAATAGGAAGGAAGGAAGGAATGAGGGTAGGAATGAAGGAATGAAGGACTGAAGGAAGGAAGGAAGGACTGAAGGAAGGAAGGAAGGAAGGAAGGAAGGAAGGATCGTTTCCCAAAATTTCTGTTCCCTATCACGTTTTGATCTGTAAGTATCAAAATACTTACAGTAAAAATGAAAGGTAAGTTGATGAAGTGAATCTTACTCTGTTGTTGGCGTGTATACTGGGTATGGCGTATACTACGGATATGGCCAGAGTTGATTAACAAATTTACTCAAACCCGCTATATACGCTTAAACCGGTATATACGCCAACAACAGAGAAAGATCATTGCAACAACTCATTAGCATGCAGTAGGCACATTTCACTCTGTACATGGCGTGTTTACCGGGTTTAGCGTATAAAGCGTATATGAGATGAATTAATTAACATCAACTACTACTACTACTACTACTACTACTAATAATAATTAATTTTATTTATTATTATTATTATTAGTAGTAGTAGTAGTAGTAGTAGTAGTAGTAGTAGTAGTAGTAGTTGATGTTAATTAATTCATCTCATATACGCTTTATACGCTAAACCCGGTAAACACGCCATGTACAGAGTGAAATGTGCCTACTGCATGCTAATGAGTTGTTGCAATGATCTTTCTCTGTTGTTGGCGTATATACCAGTTTAAGCGTATATAGCGGGTTTGAGTAAATTTGTTAATCAACTCTGGCCATATCCATAGTATACGCCATACCCAGTATACACGCCAACAACAGAGTAAGATTCACCTCATCAACTTATTATTGTTCATCACATCACATACGCATGAATACATTTGTTTAACTTTATCAGCTTTTTTCCGTTATTATTTTCAAAAGGAACTAACCACAAGAAATTTGTCAGAAATATCAAAGTTATTGATAGGTTACATAACGCTTATGTAATCTTTTCTTCATCAAATGTATTAAAGCATTAACTTGTTTTGGAGATTTGTATTGTGGAGTGTTTAGGTGAAAGCCATTATTTGTTTTTGAGCTCAACGAAAGAATTTAGAGAAAAAGAATATTGCAAAGCTATTGGTGGTGATCAAATGGAGTTCTCAATCTTTCACCTGTGATTTGCTCCGCTATTCTCTCCGGCGGGTTTGAGAATGAAAATTTGTTCATGTTTGTGACGGAACAGTATTTAAGGGTAGTCAGAACTTCAAACGGCTCAGTTCATGCTCATGTTCATGTGGCAAGATGAGCAAACCTTGCTCTCAGTTAAATAGCAAGGCAATAAGAGATAAGGCGGAGTGCGAGATAGTTGCGAGGGTTGAAAAGCTGTGTTCGGTTGTTGCTTTTAAGTGCGTTTGGCGGGTTAGCGACGCCGAAATAGAAAGAGCATGGAACTGGATATGCGAGAAACGCGATGAATGCGATTTAACCTTGTCAAAATTGGCGGAAATTTGCTTCTTTTTTTCGGCGATAAGTACGTCAACATTGGACAGCAAGAAACGAAAAAGGCCACAATTGCAGGAGACCAGAGAGAGTGACGAATCGAATGACGAATCGCCCGTCAATGCGTCCCAGCTTTCATCGCCGGGAAAGCAAACATTCCCAGCCATATCTTACTGGGTGGCTTGCCAAACAAACAATGGCTCGGTCATTAATGCACTTAGAATCCAAAGAGCTGTCGCAAGTTGCAGTTTGGAATATTACGCATCAAGGGCGTCCACGAAAGAAAAACTGCTGTCATAACCTGAATCAGCTGTGTCAAGTGTTTAAGGACCACAAAAACCTCTACTTAATGCAACTAGTGGAGTCATCGTACCAGCATTGCCTCGGGTGAGTAGATTAATCTGACCAATTTATATTCTTTGAATTTCTGTTAAATTGCACGCTAATGAAAGGAAATATATAATAAACAAACATAAATAGTCAGAAAGGTAAAAAATGCTATTCATCATTGAAAAATCAAAGTAATCATGCTTCATTGCCCGGTGAAAAGAGACTGTTATTCGATTATCGATAATTGATCAATTTTTATCTTCTCATTTTCAAAACATCGCGAGTTTGATTTCAGCAGTTCACTTTCACAAAGTAATACCAGGGAGATATTGCATTGCCTTACGTAAGCAAAACCTTTTGTTTTGATTGGCAGGGCTCTGCAAGAGGAGCTTCATGGTGACTTCCACGAAGAATCCCAAGAGTCAGCGCCGACAGAAAATGTCGTTCGCCTTCGTGTCGTTCTTGAGAGTTTTCAAACGATGATGGCAGCATCCATTTCGGAATTACGCCGAGCTGGTCTCGTGTTAGACACCTTTGGATTTGATAACAACCTGCAAAGTACATTGCAGACAGCACTACCAGATCCGCTGCACAAACCCCTATCCTGTCCAGTAACAGTCCTGTGCAACGATATACAAATTGTGATGAAAAAGCTGCAGTATGCTGTGTATCGCGGCAAGGTGTACAAACTGGCGGCCAAATCGCAGTTCACGTTCCAGTATCTGTGTACCATGAAAATGTTCCTCCACAGCCTAATGGGAAACGAAGCGTTCAAAGACCGTCTGGTCCAGCATATTCAACGTGTTCTGCCCATACTAAGCGAGCCAGAAAGCTCTTTCATACGCCAAATTAAGATTGACAGAGACCTGATCGAAGTACAAGACGGGTGGTTTTGGAGCTTTTCCTCTGGGTCGTTCGTCCAAGGGATTATCTCAGAATCTCAGGTGAGAAGAATACACTGGACTGTTTTAACATTTAAATAAGAAGATACAATCAAATTTTCAAACCCAATCTTTACGATCTGTAGCACTGTCTGATGTGCTTTTGTTTTGGCTCTTTTCAACAGAAGGGTCTCACAACTCCACGCGCGTTTGTGGACTACGACCGACTCAAGGACCCGGAGCCAAGATATTTTGAGGCAATCCTAAGGAACAGCCTAACAGAAGATGAAATTCGGCAGTTTTGTGCAGATTTCCTGGCGTTGTTCCGTCCCAAAGAACACAAACAGCCTGTGCTGTGTGCTATTGGCTCAGCTGACAGCGGAAAGACCAGCCTCTTCTCACCTGTTTTTCAGATCATTCCCCTAAGCCGAATTGCTCGCGTCACGAAGCAAAAGAGTTTCAACAAGGCTATGATCGACAACCTGACAGAGGTTATCTTCCTAGACGAGGCATATGCCACCCTGCTCGACATAGATGACTGGAAAATCATATGTCAAGGGGGCTTCACGTCGCACGACGCGAAGTGGAAAAAGGCTCAAGGTTTCCATTGCACTGCGACCATGTACATAACTTGCCAGGTGGAAATGGATTTTGGTGCAGCTCACAATCAAGCTATGGACAAACGCCTGCGCAAGTACCACTTCAAGAGTCTTCCTCGTGTCGAACCTGAAGCAAACAAGTGGCTGAGGAAACATGCTATGGATTGCATTGTGTGGGCGCACAATATCGTAGGAGACAGCCCGAGCAGTCAGGCCAGTACAATGCCCACTGTGCACGAAAGTGGTATGCCTGAGGAGGAGTTGCGCAACATTTTGAGCATTTCTTTAATAGACGAAGAAGTCGACGAAACCGCCCAGGGCGATTGTAGACGAGAACAGAGTTGCGGCCTTCTGACAGAACCGCAATCCCGAGAAGAAAGCTCTGAAGAGGACGCCATTGAAGATGTCGGCGATTCCGATGAAGACGAGACCCTGACGACCTTGAAAGCTAGGCTGGCACAATGCTCACCTGGCTCTCTACGTCACCGCCAACTGAGCCACATGTTAGAAAGTCATCTTGCTGAAAAGGAAAGGCTGAAAAGGGTTGAAGAAAGGTGCTATAAGAAGAGGCAACACTTCTTACAAACGAGGGGAGTGTCGGTGGAGCACGTGTCGTTGCTCCCGCACGACCATAACGAGCCGCTGCCCACACCGATTCGAAGGGACCTCGCTGCCTTTCAAGAAGATCAGGAACAGGAAAGGATCAGAACAGCATTTGGGAAGCCGTGGCTTTTAGCTATGGAGAAGGAAATGGCTGAGCAAAGCGAAAGAATGGAAGATCCAAGAGATGAAGAAGAACGAAGAGTGATGCAAAGTCTCCTGGAAATCAATTGCGAAAAACTGCGCTGTTATCACGAGCGTCATGGAACGCTGAAACTACCGACTGCCCTGGCAGAACGCAAGAGGCTCTGCCTTAGCAACGAGCTGGTAGACCGTTCTTGCGTGAATTTCATACGAGACCTGTTCTCTCCGCTGCCAGTGAGAGTCTTCCCACCCAGCCAGTGTCCAGCAAATCTGCCTGCCAGAAGCAGGAGCTCAGACGAAGACGACGAAGAATGTTGGTCGGCGGCACCAAAGACACCAATGTACATTCCGAATGACGACGTGGAAGCTATCTGTCCACCGTCCCCAGGCATTGCTCGAGCTCACAACCCTGTAGCAGCTACGTCAGTGAAGAGGCCGCACTTTCAAAGCCAGGCGCATCCATCCAAGAAGCAAATGACCCTGACTCGTTTTATGCAGACTAGTACGCAACCGTAGATTGGTAGTTTCATGGGCTTGTAATAAGACAGCTTGTGTGCGACTTATTCTTTCTATGTTCATATTTGCACATGTATTAGTGTGTGCATTGTTAAGGAATACCACGTTGCGCTTATGCTACGTTTGACTATTTTGCACACGATGTGAATTAAAGGAAAAATATTATGGCTATTAGTTACATTAAGAGATTATAGTTCTTGAAAGCACTGTGAACTAGACAGTCGTTATGCTACAGTGATATTGACAGTGGCGATAGGCCAGTTCCAAAAGAATATAACATGTTTGTTGAGTTTGCTGTCATCTGGAGACAGGAAGATGCATTTACAATAAAGCAATTGATTTTTGTCTGTTTTGTGTACAACAAACTCTGCTTACATCCATCAGCTTTGCATTGAAAGTCAGTGTCCACACTTTTCCAGTCTCTTTATCAAACTAGCGACATTTTCATTCCGGCCCTTTTCTTTAGAGAGTCCGCCGTTCTTCCGTCTTGAAATGCGAAATCGGAATCTCTCAAAATAGCTGTCCACTGTCCAAACCCGTGCTTAGTTATCCGTTCCTTCAGAAAATCATCCTCTTCTTTCGTGAATTTTAAAACATGACGAGTTTTCCTCTGAAGGTGCAAGTTTCTCTTAGGCAGGGTATCCTTTATGGGGGTCGAGCTGTTTTTATTCTGAGCTGTCTCAACTGAAGGCCCGGAGCTGGACGTTGAACCGCCAAGTCTTGCGTGTACGTCATCGTCTACCTCGGAACCCTTGGTACCTTGAAGTTTTTGAAGACACTCGTGACCCTTCAGGGCAACTTTCGCGATCGTTGCTTTTGATAGTGAACTTTAGCAACCGCAGAACTGTGTTTCTGGTCCTCAGACAAAAACCTTTGCTCTTCGCTAGTGAGCTGATTGAGGCTTTGCGTTTCGACGATTTGGCGATGTGTGGGATGAATGTATTTTCCAATTGCATCAAAAACCAGTTTGCTCATAGTTTCGCCCAGTTTGCCATGCTGACCTCCATTTCTGGTGACGAGAACGAAATCACACTGGGGCTTAAGCAACGGTCTAACGTTCGAGATGTAGCTGTTAAGAACGTGCATGTTTGCGTCGGTCAGAATCAAAGAATCGAAGCCATATTTTCCAGCCGTCTTGAACGTTTTCTGATCGATAAATCCACCGTTTTCCTTAGCTGTGGCAATCACGTCCACCATCAAATATTGGTACGTCATGGGCCGCGATCCCTTCACCTTGATGAACAGATACATGGCTACAAATTTTGTGGCAAATGTTAGGTCTGAGGGGTTCACTTGGGCTGGACTGGTTTTGCACATTTTCACGGTATTTTCGTAACGCGGCAGATGAAATTTCACCACCTCCAATAACTCCTCCATTGTTGCCCAGTGCCCTCTTGCTTCCAGAGTCTCGATGTCTAAATCTTGTGTCCACTGCAATCTCATCATCTTTGCAACTGTTTTTCGGGCTCTCTTGAGGTACAACTCTGTCGTAGAGAACTTTCTTAGAACTGCTTCTGATGCGCCATGAAGTTTTCTGAAGTCGATCAATTCAGAAATAGCATCTATGTAGCCCAAACGCCCACCATGACCGAGCTTACATTCATCTTGTAAGTAGTCGATAAATTTAAACAACAGATTTGGAGAACACAAACTAAAGTCGACCACTTCAAACGTTAACTCCTCTTCATCTTCACAGCAAAATCTAAGAAACTTGAAGCACCTTGTCACTATCTGTTGAGCGGCACGATCTTTCTTACAACCACCAGCACTTCCTGTCAACCATTTCGTGAATACTTCGCCAATGTTACATGATAATGGAAATGAAGAAAGTAACTTCACGTTGTGCTTTGTGGTCTCGCTTGTCTCATCTTCATTTCTTCCAATCGTCAGCGACTTTGTTACTTGTTTAGAATCGGGCCTTTCGTCAAAATAAAAGAACCAACTGTGTTTAGTGCTAACGTGTTTTCTACAGCCTCTCTGACTTTGAAATCCATCATGTTCACACTCTTGTATCGGGCAATGGTAAAAGCTGTCTGCTTCATCCTTTTCCAAGTGAGGCCGCTTTGGTTTGGGTGATGCTCCTTGGACATCTGACCAATTGACTTTGCACTTCTTGCTCATTTTTTCCCTTTAAACAACATGTGGCTAGCACAATCGCCTTTAAATCTTAGCCGAAACAAAAGGACGTTTCAACTTGCCAAAACATGCCCTTGCTTGCCCACACTCATTACTATTGTGTAAAATTCATGACAGTGAGATACAACCCAAACTTGCCCAGGCAGGTCTGTACATGCCTATTCAGTGACACAATACATAGTTAACGGATCGATAAATCGGAACAATAAAGTCCAAAACTTGTTCCTAATGACCAATTTCGGAACAATATATTCCATTCACAGATAGCAAAATCGGAATAAGTCTTTCTTTATTAATTTCGGAACAATGTGTTCCACGCACAAATAGGAACTCAGAACAAAACAGACCTAATTTATCAAGTTAGGAACAATGTGTTCCATGCACAAATAGGAACTCGGAACAATACAGACCCAATTTATCAAGTTAGGAACAATGTGTTTCATGCACAAATAGGAACTCGGAACAAAACAGACCCAATTTATCAAGTTAGGAACAATGTGTTTCATGCACAACTAGGAACTCGGAACAAAACAGTCCTAATTTATCAAGTTAGGAACAATGTGTTCCATGCACAAATAGGAACTCGGAACAAAACAGACCCAATTTATCAAGTTAGGAACAATGTGTTCCATGCACAAATAGGAACTCGGAACAAAACAGACCCAATTTATCAAGTTAGGAACAATGTGTTCCATGTACAAAAAGGAACTCGGAACAAAACAGTCCTAAATCACTCATTTGGGAACAATTTGTTCCACTTGCAGTTGACAACTCGGAACAAAATGTTCTTGTCTTACCTTACAGTGAACGCTATGTTCCTACTCTGTAAAAAGCTGGTCCTCTTAAGGTTAATAGGAACACAAAAATGAGGAACACTCGATCCCAGAGGAACGTTCCTTTACAAATATCGGAACAGCCGAAAAAACTTAAAATTTGTGAAAAATAAACCAACAAGTTCAGCTTTAAAGCTAAAAAAGCATCTATTAAACGTTTAGGTAAAATAGAACCAAGCTTCAAAATCTAGAGCACTTTGATGTTCTCGAAGGCAGTAAAATAAACCCTGTAAAAATTTTGGGAAATGTGGAGGGAGGAAGGAAGGAAGGAAGGAAGGAAGGAAGGAAGGAAGGAAGGAATGAAGGAAGGAAGAACAAATGATCTAGTAAGGATTATGAGACGTTTGCCCTTATGTGCTACCATTGACAATGATATGCCCCTAATGATTATATATAGTTCTTGAGCAATGTATATCGTACCTGTTCCGTTGATGTAAGGGGCTTGCAAAGTTTAAATATCTTTGACAGCTCAGCTAGCCCTGTAAACATGGAAAGACAAGGTACTCACAACTGACTGTTATTTCTGTTACTTAGGATAATGCTCACACCAAGAAGTACAACAGTACTAGGACATTTGTCTGACAAAAGTGTCACTGTTAAAGCCCACATAGATGTAATCAAGAATCTTCTAAATCATCTGCAATCACTGTTTACTTTTACTTGAGACTTCCTTATAAGTGAAAGAAATTTGATAGTTTAATTGTATCAATTCACTTCTGCTCACTAAAAAAATTTGTCTTGAAGATTTACAGGAGAATAAACAAGAAATGGATTGATTTTTAGCCTTTTATATCACATCACACTAAGATTAAAAAATATTTGAAAATTTATGAGAAGGTGAGTACTACAGTTATAGTATAATATGAAACATTACTTCATGATAGCAAATTAAAATCATTTCAAAAAAGAATAAACTTTGCACCTTCTGATCCTTGGTTTTTCAGCTTCTCAAGCATATCAAAAGCAGTAACAACATTACCAGGGCAGTTAGGATCAGCATTTAAAAAGTCCTTCAAAAGAAATTAAAAAACAAAAAAGATGCTCTATCAAATAAACCAGCAGAAAAAAAATGTTACTGCATCTAATCCCACTAAGGTGAGCATGTACATAGAACAAGACATTTTAAGGAACATAATTTAAAGCCTGAATTTAACTTTCAGCTGATAGCAAAGTTACCTTTGTCACAGCAGGAAAGAAGAATTCCCGTTCACTTCCAGTGAAGGTAATCATGTAAATAGGAGCACTGGCTGCCAGGGCTGCATCGATCACATTTGGATACTTAAATCGCATGTAAGCACTAAGCATACCACCATAACTGAAATAAAATATTTGAAAATTTAGGATACTTTAATAATCATCAACTAATTTTTAAAATAGGTTGGTTTAAATTTTATTCAACATTTAATGAAAGTTCTTTGGATTTTACTTCCTCCCCTTTAAAACAAAATTTATTATATGACATAGAAAATTACTTCAAGGTGATTGGCTGAGAGCAGGTCAGTTCATCTTTAATTTTTAATACGCACTGCAGTGCAAATTAATGCACAATCATGTATTCATAATTTGCCCAGTCGTATAATAAATAAGTAATCAAATAAAAGCTTGAGCAATTAAGGATTTACACTACTTGTGATATTTTAAAATTATTCTAAATTGTACTCACCTAAAGGCTCGTGCAATTTTAAGAAAATTTTCCAATATCACTCGCGGTATAAATCCTTGTTGCACTAGCATTCATATGATCACCTATAGATATTGAAGTATATAGGTGAGGAGAAATAGAAAATGATCAATACCAATCAACAAAAATCTGAAAAAAATCTGAAAATCGGGCTGTCACATTAAGGCATCTAGCACATATGAACTCACTAACAGCATCACATGGGAGGTTGGTTGGATACATCTTGATATGCCTCAATGTGACAGCGTGATGCTATCAGTGAGTTCATGTGCTAGATGCCTTAATGTGACAGCCTGATGCTGTTAGTGAATCCATATGAGTCAGTACGTGGCTGTGTAGCTGCACGATGCAGTTCCAGTCGGTACCCACAATTTGACCCTTGCTCACCATAGGGTCTCCAGTAGCTCAGTGGTTAGAGCATCTGACTAGATCACAGAGGGTCGTTTTGTGAGTATTCGTTTCGCCCAGAATTTACACTTGATATGGTTGTTGTTGTTGCTTTGTTAATAATAATTTAAGAACTAGTAGCAGACATGAAATAACTTTGAGGCAGAAAAACCCAGTTTTAAGTTGGTCATCTGAAACATGTATTGCAAACTTAACACTGTGTGTTTCTACCTCAAATAATAATCTACATTTATATTGCCCAGGTTACATGAATATATGATCACCTGCGCATATTAAGGAGAATTTCAAAATTGACAATAGGGTTAAAATAAAACTACTCACCTTCCACCAAAAGCAACAACTTTGCTCTCTGTAGCTTTAAACTGAATCTTTAGTTCCGTAACTAAAACAGCAAAGTCCGCCATGGCTTGCTCCACTGTAAGGTAGCCAACTTTGTCATGGTCAAATGATGATGAACCAAATGGCATAGATTCTCCATAATACCTCTTTTATTGAAAATAATATAAACTCTCACTTTATGTGTCACTATATAGTATAGTAGTGCTACAGGACTATATTGTCTTCAGTTCTAGAAATATGAATGCTTACGTCCGAGACTTGGTAATATGCACAGTCCTAATTGTCTGAAAATCTGAGACTGTGACTCCCACAACAAATATTTTAGAATATAAGACAGAAGGAACACCTCGAAAACAAGACTCCGTAGCTCAATCACAAAGCATTTAAAGAATTCAACATTGATTAAGTCAAAATTTCCCAAGAACTATGGCCTTCTAGTAACCATTTGCTACCCCTTCATGTAGTTGTCGACTTGGAAAAAATTAACAAATTGACATCAGTTTTTTATGCATCTGTCCTCTTATTGATGATAAATTGCATCATAACATTGTCAAAGTGGCTGTGGAACCACAAGCCGCAGGCAAGTGGTTCCGCAGTAAACTTTGACAATGTTATGACGCAATTTATCATTAATAAGAGGACAGACACATGAAAAACTGACGTCAAGTTGTTTTGCATAATAACAAGACCCCAAAATGGTCAAATGCTGGGAATAAATGAGGGGAAAAGATGCTGTAAACTTGCTGTAAACAAAGATAAGTGAATTTTATTCAAAATACCACGAGCATTGTCAATACCTTTTCTCGCTTTTTGATTGGCTACTTAAAAAAAAAAGTCCACAAAATCTCATTGGTTAAAAAGTTGACAGTTTGACAGCTGAAAGTTGAACTTGAAAGCTTGCATAAATTAACATTTTATCTGTCTGTACTCTTACTGATGATAAAAATGAGCCAATCAGTATGTGAGAAATTGGACACTTATTGTAAATAATAATTAGGTGCATAGATTGAGGGGCACCAGAAAAAATTGATGGGGGACAAGGGGAATGAGAAAAAAATGCTTACTATTAATAATAATAAATTGGTATTATATTTTGTACCACAAGTACAAGTAAAACACAAAATGTCTATTACTCACATGTTCACCAAATATAACTAAGGCATTAAATTTCTCAGCTGCCTCAAAGACAAAGCCAGAGTTGTCCCAGAATCCTGTGATAGGTCCTTCATTACCAGTGTAAAAGAATATTGGCCCATTCTCATTCCAGTATTGATCTATAAAAAAACACTCCTGAGTTTCAATTACAATACATGTTTATTATTTTTGATGCAGACTGGCACTTCTTCTATAGGTGCTGCAATATATTGCTGCAAAGTTGTGCATTTGGTCTTCTTCTGCAGTGGATTGGTAGTTTTCCGAATTCTTCAAACTGGCACAAATCCAATGTCACATTTTAAATAGGGAACAATAATTCATCCATCTCCTAACTAAAGGTAATTTACCTTTCTGACATGGATAATTTGCCTGGATTTGAACTCTCTGTCTGAATGAATTTTGAGGTAAAATCTGTTTCTGCACGATATGTCTGTTAGCAAATTCTTGCGCTTACAAATATGAATCAGCTGAAGATAAATTAATATAAATTTTGCGCCAAAATTTGTCTAAATATGTAATTCATGTCTAGGCAAATTAACTGTCTCAAGATGGTAAATTTGAATCCCCTTATATTTAAATTTGATCCCTGATGCAACCGTGGTATGGCAAGTACAATTTGAAAAGAACACTAATTCCACAGAGCAGACAGGCAGTGCTTCCAATGACACTTGGCACCTACTGAGGCTCCAGCAGGTATTCCATCATAAATCTCCTACATTACATAATTTTAGCAGTGGCCAAAACTAAGCCCTCTAGAGAAAATTGCTGTGGGTATCTCCTGAAGCATATAACTTTTGGTATATCTTATTGCTCTCTCACAGGTGGGGCTTTGGGGGGACTCAAATATCAAATGGACAGCGCTGCTCATTCGAAATTTTCAAAAGAATCCCTAAGAGATAACAAGATCAATTTTTGTGGGTGTGGCTTGAAACGTTTTTTTTTTTTACCCCTAAGAGATACAAATTAAAAACAGGACACTACCTCCTGTCATATTTTTTTTGCCCAATACCCTGAAGGGTAGCACAAAAGCTCATGCTGTGGATCTTTTGAGGCTGAACGCCCTAAGAGGTACCAAAACTGCGTTTTTAACCCCTAAAAGGAACGACAAGCACCCACGTTCTTTTAATATAGAAGTTCCCGCCTGGAGCTGCATATGGGTGAGTTTAAGAGAGAACACACGAAGTCCCCTGAACGTCCACGGTTCATTTGATACTCAACCAGACCAGTTGAGCTCACCATATGAAACGAAAAATGTTAAAAGTGGCTGCAGTTGGTTTGAGATCGATTGGGGGGTGGGGGGAGTGTTCGACTGGAAATAATTTTTGAAAAGAAAGAAAGTGCTGCTTCAACAGAGCTTGAAAGCAATAGTATGCAAGCTGACTTACCTGTATAAATGTAACGTTGTTTGAAAGTTTTAACTTGAACGAAGTTGAAATGGTCGAGGTTCTGCTCAAAATAAGCAGTCTCGTAGGGAACAGTAGCCCCAGCCAAGGAAACGAAAGCTAAAACAAGCAGTGCAAAGTTTAACACGCAAGCCATCGTGTTTCGTTCCACGAGGATGTCTTATGACAAGACGGGATCGCCAGCCCCAGTCTCTTTCCGGTCAAAATGTTGCATGACCTATCGCCTGCCTTCCCAACCCGGGGGGGACTCCCATATGGAGTGGACGGGGATGCTCGTCGGAAATTTTGAATTTAACCCCTAAAAGAGACCAATCTGGGCGTGGCCGAAGCTTATGCAGACCCCTAAAAGAGACCAGTTTATAAAACAGACAGATAAAAAGTACAGTGACTTTTAATGATGGCGAATTTGTTTATCATATGAATTGAGTAAATATAAAGAATCCAAATTCTTTCTGTTTTGTTATTTCTTCGCGTGCAACCCGTAACGAGACCTTGACGGCTAAAATAATAACATTTTCCCCAGAACACCCTAAGCGAGACCAAACTCCGAAATTTACACCCCTAAGCGAGACGACGAGCATCCCCGTCCATTCCATATGGGAGTCCCCCCTCCCGGGCTTCCCAAGCACACAGCATCGCAACCGTTTAGGGCAAAAAATGCGCTGGAGAGAAAAATAGGTGTATTTTCAACCATATTCAAAAAAAAAAAAGACTGAAATTAAGAAAAATCCGAGGTCCGTGTGAAACCGGAGCACTGAGAGTTTCTGGGCGGGTTCTTGTCTAGTGTTGATTCGGGTATGAAATAGACTTGGCAAAAACAGATTTCTTTAGCTCAGGAGTTCTCTTCAAAAAAAATTGGTGGGACTGCTTCCTGAAATCCTCATGCCTTACCCCTTTTCAGACCAAAATATGTGACCTTCGGTACTTTATTCCTGGCATGGCCAAGAACTTTATTACACGTCTTCACGACTTCAGCCAGCCAGGAATGTGTTCATTTAGTCGAACATTTGGGAAATAGTTTCTTCTAAACAACATACATACAACATTCCAGAAGTGCGAACAAAATGTAACCCATTTGAGAGCAAATTTACACCTTATGTCAGAGTAAAATGGCTTTTAGGGCTACATATACCTGTAAAACTTACAGAAAGGACACTTCGACTCCCAAGATATTTTGATCCGAAATAAGGCAAGGGTTTCGAGAGGCATGCGTTCAACCAGACCAAAATTACAATAGTCTCCTTCACAACTGTTTTAAGGGTCGTCACGCAATACTCCTCCCCAGTATGTGGGGGCAAGCGTTGCGTGACCACCCTCATGATGGCTCCAAAGAAGGCTAAGACAAAGCGTCCTTTATTTTTCTACTGAGAGATAATGTTCAGCTTCAGGACTACGGACTATGATGACCCCAACTTGAGTTTCACAAATCAGGTAACAAATGCTAGTGAAATAGTATGCAGTCTCAGTTCATATATTAATCTTGATCCCGCAAGAAAATTTCAGGCCGCGTTGACTCGCCCCAAGGAGCGGTCGAATAATGCATCTACCAATCAAGGACCGGAACAGTTTTGTGTATCGGTTAAACAACTTGCTCTCCCAGATTGACCTAATTTACCCTTAAGTCGTGTATTTATTCAATCCTAACTGCGCACAATATTCTTAGTGCTCACCAAGAGGAGCGCAACCTCCCGAGAAGAACTGAAGCACAGAAGGCTTAGTGACGCTACACGCTTGAAAGACAAACCTCCTTTAAATTAGTAAACGGCCCAAGAAATTCTGTTGGTGTGGGAAAGTTACCAGTCAGAAGTTTTCAGATGTTAAAACCAATTCACTGCTAAGTTTCAAATATCAGTTCTCCTTACTGATTGTTACACATCACTTTCGATGTTAGTTACGAGAAATTAGTTCGTATAGTGTGATCGTCCGGGTGAGTGTAGTTCTGAAACGACGATCACACTATACGAACTACTGATACTCCTGGGTTCAAACCATTTACTGTGTTACGAGAAATTGGTAATACATTTAACAAATTGACGTCATTTTTTCATGCGTCTGTCCTGTTATTGATCATGAATTTCGTCATAACATTGTCAAAGTAGCTGTGGATCCACAAGGCGATAGCCGAGTGGCTTTGACAATGTTGTGACGAAATTCATTGTTAATGACAGGACAGACACATGAAAAACTGATGACAATTTGCTTTTTACGAAAACAAATTGTCAAATTGTCTGCTCTCGCTCGGTGACACATCGCATGAATTATAATATCATGTGTCTGTCTGCTTATTGACAATGAAAATTAGCCAATGAGCGTGCGAGAATTTCTGCAGTTATCGTAAAGTAAGACATTAATCCCTTGACGAGTTACTTTATTCTCATCACCTGTTTGCATGATAATGTATTCACATTGTAAGGAGAAATTAACTTTTCATCACTCTTGGGAATTTAAGGTTTACTAGCTAGCCTTTAATGAAAACCAACAACAATAATAACAAACGGACACACAAGCTGCAAAATGACTTTATTACAAGAAAATTACATTTTCATCTGATTCCTCTCTAGACAGTTCCAAGTACTTCTAATCTTAAGTCTCTTTGTACTTGGTACTTCATGTAAATGTTCCTCAAGTCTCTTGTTCTGATACAAAACAATTAAAAACTCTTGAGAGAAAAATGTCCAAGTATCACATTTGAGAGAGCATTCCTTAAAGAGCAATGAAACACACTAGGTATCTGCTAGTTTTACAATGATTAATATAATACAATTCATTTGGGTTTGTTCCTCAATATCAAAACAGCACAGCAACATAAAGGAGTGATCAGGTAATGTCTGGTCAAAACAATTTCCTTCCAGTTTTCTCTGTATCGGTAATTTATCTTTTCAAAGCCAAGCCCCTTAGGAAAAGTGATTGATACGGTGCTCAATCTTGCTTGGGCTGACTTTCTTGATATCACACGACATTATATTAACAGCGGCAGGATCACACAACTTAGCCAATGCATTCCAATTACATTCAATTAAGCTTATTTCACAAGTTTCTTGGGAATACTCACTAGGTGCTGTTTTGCCTTGCTGGTAAACAAAAGCTTTTACAATGATACCAGACTGACACCTTGTTGGCTGCCATGAAAATATCAATGTTAAGTGGCCCTGCTTTAAGATAGACCACCCCTTAGCTTATGGTTAAACAATAGCTGACCCACTCCTTAATACACCAGGGAATGGATGCATAGTTGAGGGAACAAACATGGACAGTTGCAAACGCGCAGTTGCAACTTCACATTTCTATTTACCAACAAAAACTAAACTTTTACTCTTGTTCCATGGAGTTGAATAAAAAGGCCAAACCACAAGGGGTTTGACAAGGTTCACTCATTATATACACTATTTACACTGAACTACATTACGTCATAATAAACAGGTCCGTTTATGATGCAAGGACTGAGAGGTTTAGGAGAGAAGTCATTTCAACAGCCCTCCCCCCAAGGTTTCAAAAAAATCTGGACACAATGTCCATTACAGTAGAAACTGTTTACCTCAAATCAAATCTGGGATAAAAAAGATGCACTTGTTTAAATATGATTTGTTTTATACTTGAAGTGGATTTTCTAGCCTTCAGGAACATTAATAACAACATCATAGTAATTGTAAAACAAGTAATTTCTTTAATCACAATCCTTCCTCTGAGAATAGAATGAGCCTGTGATTTTCATCAGTGATGTTGCTTAATAACATGACTTGACTTGAAGATGATGACTATCACAGTGTTCACACCAGTTTGATTGAACAATAACAATCTGAACGTTTTACGAAACAAATCTCAATTTTGTTCCTGGACTGAAATGATCACTGAAAATACTTTAGCAAGATGCATCTGTTTTCTCCTCATCACTGCTTCAGCATGACAACGGACCTGTCTAAACTAAGTAAGTCTTTTTCCGGAAAGTTCTCAGAAACAGTTGCATCAGTTTCTGCGACATGAATTGAACATTTGGCTCAATTTCTGATTGAAAACATCCGTCATATACACTATTTACACTCATCATTTCGCTCAATTTCTGATTGAAAACTTCACTACACCATTTCGCGCACACGATTCAATTGTGAAGACCCTGAAAACAACAGTTTGACAAAAAAACAAACAACAACAACAACAAACAGTTGGCCTATACTAACGACCCCCAGGAATTGAGAACAGGTGACAATTTGTAAACTCTCATAAGTTGAACTGAAACTGCCACGCAAGCTAGTCACAGTGGAGGCACATGAAAAATATCTTTTCAATGGTGGCAAAACAATGAAAAAATTTGTTTGCAGAAACATGTACGTCTCTGTGCACCAGCCTTCATGGTAAGCATGTTTCATGCTAGATTGTGACTTCTGTCAGAATTTCACAACAGCTTGACAAAACTTGAAAACCCAAGGAGAACTTTTTCTCTTCCAAGGAAAACTACGTGAGAGGCATTACACAATGCAGTGGTTCCAATAGTTAATGTACAGTCAAACCTGTGTACAGCAGACACCCTTTTTTAAAAGAGGACAGAAGATAAGGTCATTTCTGTTCTTTAAAACCTGTTTCAAACAGACACTAGTATCATATTTTAGATTCTACCAACCCACATGCTTGATACAGGAAAAATCTTATGCTGCTCAGGTATTGTTACCACTAATGGAAAGGACCTGTGACTTGCCATCAAAAAACTTAATGAAGTCCTTACGATAAAAAGACCAGAAACTGAAACAATTTCAAACAGACGATTTCATCCCAAGAAGACTTGTTTTCCCAAAATAACGTGTCATGGAAACCTGTTTTATTCGGTTACTTTGTACTAAGCGGATATTACAGCATTCCCTGGGGGTGTCTGCTTAATACAGGTTTGACAGTATAGAAGATAAACTACGAGGCACCCCTCTTGCTTTTGCGCTACAGAGCAAACTCACGCAAGCATTTTTCTCGTGCTTTCTTTCACATCAAGTGTAACACTTGATGAAAAAGAGCAGTTTTTCACAGTATATTAAAAACAGTTCGCTTTTTGTGAAACTGTCCTAGAACGCAAAAGCAAAACATCTCTGTCAATGGACTATTTCATACACCGTGAAACCTGTTCAACAATGCAACAAATTCTACAACGAAACTACACTGCCTAACAATAATAAACTGTTTAGCTAAACAAGTTTTGCAAAGAAACTACACCATATTACGACAAGAATGTTTGAAACCACTGCATAGTGTCATTCGCATGAAGTACCGTGAATTCTGATTATTTGAACCTCCTGATTATTCGAAGCAATTTTTGGCTCCCTCAGAAAAACGCTAGGAGTATTTTGCCCTTGACTTTCAAACTTCTTGATTTGGAACCAATTTTCAACCCTGTAGGACGCTCAAATCTCGGATTCCACTGAAGATGTAGAAAAATCGTTATTATTTTGTATGTACTTTAAAAGAGCTACAAATTCTTTTAGACCAGATACAATTCTAAAGTTATTTGGCAACATGGAATAAATAAATTTTGCCTTCCTCTTTACTGACTAACAAGTTGAAAATCATTTTTTTTTATCTTGCCTAACCAAGATAATAGTGTCAAGAATTTAAACAAATAAACAAAACATATTCGTGTGGCCAAACATTACTACACCTGTACCTAGAAACGCAAACGCCAGATTGGAATTAGAAATTGACCTTTGCTCAAAGAATATTGTAGTTTTTAGCTCACCACAGCCTTTCCATACAAGCTAATTGTTAGATTTGGAGAAGGTGATGACTTACAATTTGCAAAGTGTTTGCTGAGATCAAGTTCAAGGAATTCACTTGTACCACTGAGGTCATTAAAAGTTAAGTTCAAAGTAGTTATTTTGTTGCTTTCTGCCAGGCTGTTACAGAGACCACATAACCATTCTTCACTCACTTCACTGCAGGTGCTGGTTACAGTAACATTGACAACTGTTAATGACTCGCTTCTTCCTAAACCGTATACCAGATCAAATAGCCAATCTCCACTCAGGCCATTGTAGCTGTTAAATGTCAGACTTAGTGTCGTTAATGACGTGTTTTCGGCCAAACCATCACCCAGACCATCTGCCCAGTCTCCAATCAGGCCACTGTAGTTGTTGAGCGTAATACTTAGTGTGGTTAATGAAGTATTTTTCGCCAAACCATCACCCAGACCATCTGCGTAGTCTCCAATCAGGTCACTGTAGTTGTTGATTGTAAGACTTAGTATAGTTAAAGACGTGCTTTTTGCCAAACCAAGCGTCCAGTCTCCAATCAGGTCACTGTAGTTGTTGATTGTAAGACTTAGTGTAGTTAATGAAGTATTTTTCGCCACACCATCACCCAGACCACGTGCCCAGTCTTCACTCAGGTAACTGCAGTTGTCAATTGTAAGACTTAGTGTAGTTAATGAAGTATTTTTCGCCAAACCATCACCCAGACCACGTGTCCAGTCTTCCCTCGGGTCCCTGCAGTTCTCGAGTGTCAGACTTAGAGTAGTTAATGAAGTATTTTTCGCCAAACCATCACCCAGACCACGTGTCCAGTCTTCCCTCGGGTCCCTGCAGTTCTCGAGTGTCAGACTTAGAGTAGTTAATGAAGTATTTTTCGCCAAACCATCACCTAGACCACGTGTGCAGTCTTCAGTCAGGTCACTGTAGTTGTTGAATATAAGACTTGGTGTAGTTAATGAAGTATTTTTTGCAGAACCATCACCCAGACCACATGCCCAGTCTTCATCCAGGTCACCGTAGTTGTTGATTGTAAGACTAAGTGTAGTTAATGAAGTATTTTTCGCCACACCATCACCCAGACTACGTGTCCAGTCTTCCCTCGGGTCCCTGCAGTTGTCAATTGTAAGACTAAGTGTAGTTAATGAAGTATTTTTCGCCACACCATCACCCAGACCACGTGTCCAGTCTTCACTCAGGTAACTGCAGTTGTCAATTGTAAGACTAAGTGTAGTTAATGAAGTATTTTTCGCCAAACCATCACCCAGACCACGTGTCCAGTCTTCCCTCGGGTCCCTGCAGTTCTCGAGTGTCAGACTTAGAGTAGTTAATGAAGTATTTTTCGCCAAACCATCACCCAGACAACGTGTCCAGTCTTCCCTCGAGTCCCTGCAGTTGTTGAGTGTAAGACTTAGTGAGGTTAATGACGTGTTTTTTGCCAAACCATCTCCCAGATTGCGTGCCCAGTCTAAACCAAAGAAATCCTGGTTAGAGATGTTGAGGCTTAGAATTCTTGCGCAGTTGTGCTCAACTTCGGTAAAGACTGAGGTTAATGATGAAGAAACATTGATTGTGTCATTAAGATCTTTACAAATCCAGGGATCTGAGGTCACACCACAAACATTCAAGGCAAACGAATATCTTCCATTACACGCTAACTCTCGAAGAGCACTGCTTCCATCTCTGCTTAGTTCTCCCCAAATGTTGATACTGAGAGAGGACAGGGTCTTGCATGGCTTTAAATAACTTCCAAGACATTTAGCGACACTATCTGTTACTTTTCCATGGATATTTAAACTAACACAAGGGGTTGAGGATTTTATCAAGAGCTTACAGAGAGTATCTGCCCCAGTACAAATCAACTTGCCCCAAAGGTTTAAAGTTAATGACTGAAGATTAAAACCAGGGCAAAGACGAGCCACCTGTGCCTTCGATATGGTTCCAGTGATATTTGGATGAAATGCAACTGACATCTTTGTCTTTTTTGCCTCTAGCACTTTCTCAGCAATAGTCACCCAGTTGTCAGGAAGCTCTCCAAACACTTTCACTTTCAAAAAATCTAAAGCACTGTTTTCCAGAAAACCTCTTTCTAAGGAGATAGCAGCAGAATAGCTTAATTTTCCATACATGATCAGAGTGAGGGATTTTAAAATGGATTCTGCTACAAGTGTTTCGCCAAGAGACGTAGCTAGTGAATCCTGCATCTCACAATAGATGATGAGGGTAAGAGTGGTCAGAGATCTATTGGACAAGACTTTTTTCAAAGCCCCTAATGCTTCAGCACTCAGTGAACTATAAATCTTGAGGACAACAGACGTCAATGGTGGATCTGCAGACAATCCTCTTTCTAGAGCACTGGCCCATGCCTCATCCCACTCATTTATCAATTGGAATGTTACAGTTGTTAAGGTCTTATTAGCAGCCAAACTGTCACCAATCATATCAGCCCAATCCGAAGAGATACTAGATGCTGCTCTAAAAGTAAAGGACTGTATAGTTGAGTTTCGAGAAAGTCCCTCAAACAAAGTAGTCACAGGTCTTTGTAACTGTAACAAGCCAGATGCATGAAAGGAGAATGTTTTTAGCTTTGGACAGGAAACTAAGAATTTAGCAACCATTTCTTGATCCTCATGTGGAAGCCCATCGGTATCTAATGTTTCAATGGTAAGATCACCAGGGTGCTGTACTTCTGAAAAATTACTGCAGGCTTCTATGACCATCAAAACGTTTGCATGGATAGTTACATCTGACCCGAAAATGTCTGTATTTAAGTTCCTAATTTCTACAGTCGGTGGAAATGGGATAATGGAACAAAGAGTCTTTGCCATTTGCTCAGCATTTTGACTTTCACTGAAAATTTCAGTAAAAAAAGTAGCTTCTCCTTTAGAACACCTGAGCCAGTCCCAGTATTCACTTTTAAGTGTCTCACCAATCTGTTTGAAAAGAACACTAGCGTCCTTGCCCAGGATACCAGACACAAAGAGAAACACTTGCCGGTATTTGCCAGTGATTTCATAACCCATCAACTTTAAATCAACGAAAAGGTTAAATTCTTCTTTTAGGAGCTTGCGTGCGAGATATCTTGCGGCCAAGTACTCCTGAAAAGTCTTGTGAAAAAAGTGATACTCATGCTGTGGATTTATCTTCTTCATACTGGCTTCCTTGAAAACAAGGCCAAGTTTGCGAGCTGCTAGATCTTTAATTTTACTTTCAAATTTTGCCAGTTCTTCTTCACGAAAAGAAAACCGATCTTCTAGCAGGCATCTCCAAGCTAACTCTCCTAACACCAGTAAACTATCTTCAAATAGTTTCTCTAGGGATTGGTCATCAACAGGTGCTTCCAAGTTATGTTTTGCACAATACCTCCTTAAAAGGCATCGGATGATGATCTGATAGAGTTCTGTGCGAAAAGATGGCAGTTCTCCTTGATAGTCCTCAAAAACAACACAGAGAAGAAGTAGATTCAAGGGGTTGTTTAGCAGTGCATGAAGAAAACTATTTTCTTGGATTGCTTCAATAAGCCTTTCTCCCTTTGATAGATTCTTCAAACCAGAATGACTGAAATGCTTCCTGATGTACTCAAAAGCATCTTGGTCTGTAAATCCTTCAATTTGGAAAAGAATGGCAAAGTTTACCTCCTTTCGCAATACAATTCTTCTTTCTTGACGAGATGTAGCCAAGACATAGCAAAATGGTAAAATTCGTCTGTGAAGTAATTTATCCACATGAGTTTCAGCCGTTTTAGGAAGCTCATCAAGACCATCCAAAATGATTAAGATCTTCTCCTGGTTATGAATATCCTTGATGTAATCCATTATCTCTTTCCTGACCTTTTCATCCGTGTCTTCTGGAAGAAGTTGTTGGCTAATGGCTTCCATTACATCTCCATGGATATATCGACATTTCAACAGCAACACAAGTTCAAATACTGGAAAACAAAAGTCATTTGGGATCTTTCCGTTTGTCCAGTCATAAGAGATCTTGAGGCAAAATGTTGTCTTCCCGATCCCAGGGTTACCTTCCACTAGAACCATGGCATTCTCACCTTTGTTGAGAGTCTTGAAGACATCATACATGTTAACTTCACCGCTTTCACGTATTGAGTCTGATTTTCTTCTTGAAACGATTGACAATCTTGTGTAAACATCCTCAAGAGGTAACTTGAAGGTGTTCACCCAAGGGAGTGGATTCAAGAGAGATCGTCTACCGTACTCAGCTTTGAGAATTCGGAGAAACATGGAGAGACCACTGCCTAAAACAAAACAAGTAATTTACCCTTCACTGAGCAACTATAATCGTCTTTTATGCCATTCTGTTAAATATCCTAACACTTAGAACCCTGGCTGAGAAATTTGGCATCCAAAATAAGATTATAAGAGACAAACAACATTAAACAAAACTAACAGTTGTTAATATTAAAAAAGAGAGTCTAGGAATGTACTGGACAGAAAATTTAATCAAAAGCTTACACGGTCCCATAAGCCTACAGCATTAATCACTACCGTAGATAAATAAAGTTTATTCTATGCTATTCTAAAAGGCTTTTAAACCAACTTGTGATATTTGAAATGGACATCTTTCAGGTAATACATGAACGTGATAAGTGTGGTATTTAAAAACAAGGAATAAACAATAGTACTGTTACTATTCTTATTCCACAGGATGTAAATCAGCGATCCAAGTTGATTTGGTCTGATTTTTGAACTTTCTTAGACAGTTTCTTCAAGTTTGTTGTTATTAATAAGTATCTGCCTTAAATGGTTATATTTATTTGATGTTCCTCGTGTTCTCATTTTATAATAATTGTTTGCAGATGCATAAAAATAATACATTTTCCTACTCACTCTGAGGGTGCATTCCATGATAACTAGATTCTCCATAAGCCTGAGTAGTAGTACCAGGATACGAAATACGATTGTACTCCATTGTTAAAGGTGGTCTGCCATAACCAGAAGGGCCTTTAAGAAGAGAAACCCCATTAAAACAACGTTAATGAAGGCTAAGCTGCTTTCATTAATCACCTAAAATGAAGTTCCAAAGGGGATACAGATAAATGCCAGCAGATAAATATTTTCTAACATACACATCTACATGCATCATCATCTATCTATTTACATCATGGTCAAATTTCTTCCCAGTAACACAATTTCAATTACAAGGCAATTAAGGTTACCGTATACAAAGTTTGGCCACTGAAACATGGTAAACTTATAGAAGGAAGATCAAGAGACTATTAGCCTCCGTACATAGATAAAAACACGATAGTGCAATGCAAATACATAATATTTATAAAACAACATTTAAAAAAAAATACATAAGATATGGAAAGACATTTTAAAAGAAAAATAAATGTTATAATATGACGTTTTGGCTTCATCTTGTCTCCATTATCAAATGCAGATTGAAGTTGCTCAGTTCAGATATATACTAGCTTATGTGTCTCAACAACTCCTTAAAAGAAGTCACAAAAAATGTGAGGAACAGTGTTAGCTAATTAAACACTTTTGCCTCAATAGAGTCCGCTTGAGAATTTAATGAGCAGAAGTACTCAGCTGTCGGAAAACACCCTCAAGAAAGTCACAACCAAGACCAACCAAATATGCACAAACTATTATTCATCATCTTTAAAGAAGTGAAAAGGGAAGTTGGAATGCTTGATTTATGGCATGTTGCTAAAAAAGGAAAAAAGACCAAACTTTAACACTCAACTGACAAACGTCCTGTTATAGCATTTATTTTTCTTTTAGAAAATAAATTCTGGACAAATTTACATGCACAGAGCTTCTATGATGTGAAGGACCCTTAACATGACGATAGTGACCTTTACTACTGGGTAGTGAAGATCAAAAAACTCTTGGAACTGGGTGTGTAAAAATTTAAACAATATACAGAGTTTTGGCAGAAACAATTAGTAATAACTGTGAGAAAATAAGATTTTATACTTACTTGACTGATAAGTTTGAGTGACTCCAGTGAAAGGTAACTGATTGTATCCCACTGATGAACGTGGCATGTCATGACCAGAGAAGCCTTCCAGAAGAAAATTCAAAAGCAAAACTTAAAAGGAAATTCTGAAACAATACCATGCAGCATTTGTGTAATCTGTAGGGCCTTCTAACACTCATTAATACTTCATTAAGATTCAACAAAGGAATTCATGACTGTGATGGTGTTTAAATATCTGATCTTAATTATTATTAGCATAGATTTTTATAATTCTAATTCTCCATTTTCTCCTTAGTTTTAGTTTCAATTGAGAAGATATTATCAAATACTCAGGACAGTGTTTGACCACATTTCCAAACACCTTGAAGTTCACCAAAAATACTCTGCTACTTTCAAATCTGTTCTCGGTGTTCAGAAATGTGGTCAAACATGGTCTTTTGTGTCTGATATATTACGTCAAGGTTACATTCCGATCTTTATTTTGTAAAGTTGTAATATAAAATATCAAATTAATTTACTACTCACTATGAGTGTGACCTCTGCAATTGTTGTATCCTTCATAATTCTGACTGGGTACAGTAGAAGGAAACTGATTGTATTGCACTGATGAAGGCAGCCACCCAGGGAAACCTAGACCAGAAAAAGAATACATCAACATACATGTATGTTGTAAATATTATCTTCGACATAATGAATGTACCATATCAAATGTTTAAAAGGATTTGGCAACTGATATTTTACATACAATCGAATATATGAAAGATCATATATTTGAATTGCGGAGTAAGAGATGAAGACATGATTGATTATCGCAGTTATGCAGTTATGCACACAACTTAAGCATTTGTGAAATTAGAGGCTGAAAAAAATTCAAAGTGACCAGCTCCCAGATGGCTTGATAGCTCAGTTGGTAGAGCACTGCACCGGTATCGCAGAGGTCATGGGTTCAAATCCCGTTCAGGCCTGAATTTTTTTCAGGCTTTAATTTCCAACCCGCTTAAGTTGTGTGCATAACTGTGATGATCAATCATGTCTTCATATCTTTCTCTGCACTTCAAATACACGACCTTTCATATATTCACTTGTATTCCTCACCTTCTATGGGTATATTACAAACTCACAAAGTGACCAGCTCCCAGATGGCTTGATAGCTCAGTTGGTAGAGTACTGCACCGGTATCGCAGGTCATGGGTTCGAATCCCGTTCAGGTCTGAATTTTTTTCAGGCTTCAATTTTGACAACTGCTTAAGTTGTGTGCATAACTGCGATGATCAATCATGTCGTGATATTTTACATTTGTTTGCCATTAGCAGTAAAGAAAACCAAACTGTTAGAGCTCTGCACACAATAAAAATATAACACAGAGTTTTCACTCCCCCAAAACATCTAGGGCCCATGAAGTCTAAGTTAACTATTGCTTAGGGCTGAGCTGCAGTTTAGACCTTGTCTCGATAAACAATAGCTAAACGATGTTTAAAATTCATTATTGAAACAACTGAACCGTGTTTTCTTAAGTCAAGGGTTAAACCATTTCTCACAAGGAAATTCCTTGTCTGCAGAGTTATTTTGTACGCAAATTTCCAGGTAGTGGTTATGTCTCTGCAACATGGCTTCTAAAACAAGCTGCACAACAAATTTCAGCAAACAAGAAAAACTTTTATCGGCTGAATTTGGTAAAGACTTTCCAGAAGTGGAAAGCAAAGGCCACAATAGGAAAACGTTCGCAAAAAAGGCAAAGGCATGGGAGGAAATTTTAACTAAATTTAATTCTCAAAATCCTAAAGGTATCAAACGCAACCCCAGTCAGCTTCAAGGATGCTGGAGGCTGCTGAAACTCCAGTCAAAAAAGGAGCACGACCTACATTGTCATGAAAAGTGGACATCATCATAAATAGTGAAAAGTGAAAAATGTGCAACATCATAAAGTTTCTAATGGTATCAGCCAGGTTCTCTGGGAATGACAGGAATTGTCCTTTTTGTTTTGCAATAGCCCTTGAAACCTTGTGAATGACTGTGCATGCAGCAAATACAGAAACACCAAATAAAATTGTCGATAATCCTCTGGAAAGTTCCTGTCGCATAGAATCTTAAAGCAATTAGCACTTGCTGCATTGGTGTAAGCGGCAGGCCTCTCCTTGTTCAATGTTGGAAAACCTTTATCCAAAATTTTTTATTCACACCACCCTCAGTCAGTAAAGCGCGGTATTGTGAAGTGTCTGTACGACCGGGCTAAACGTCTCGTCACCAAACCATCAGTAATCACTGGAGAGAAGAAACATCTGTCATCTGTACTTGTTTCTAACGGATATCCCTCCTCTTTTGTACAGAAGATCACAAAGGCACGAACAACCCCAAGAAGAGAGCCTGTCGCGGAATTTAAATCCACCGCCGTTTTACCTTATGTCCAAGGAGTTTCGGAGTCTCTCCGCCGCTGCCTAGAACAACAAGGCATTCGCACCGTCTTTAAGTCTGACACGACACTTCGGTCACACTTAGTGTGACCAAAGGACACCGTCAACCCGGCTAAACAAGATGGTGTTGTCTACAGGATTCCCTGTGAGTGCGGCAAAGTCTACATCGGGGAAACAGGGAGATCTATGCAGGAGAGGATCAAAGAACACGACAGGGATATACGACTCGCCCGTACCCAGACCTCCGCCGTTTCTGAACACACCCACGAGACCGGCCACTATCCTATCTGGAATGAGGTCAAGTTTATTGATCGAGATCCTCACTGGTACACACATAAGGTCAAGGAAGCTATTCACATAAGACTTCACCCTAACAACATCAACAGGGATAGTGGAATTGAAATTCCTGAAGCATGGATACCCACGATCAAGAAACACAACAACAGAAGAACGGTACAACAGCGGACCACTGAGGGAACAGCTACTCGCGGGAACAATGGAACAATAGGAGGATCGAAATGCACTAATCACAGCCGACCTTTGTGATATAAATGATACCGTGCAATCAGTCGACCTTATCGCCTGAAGAAGACTAGCAGTAAGCAGTCGAAACGTCGCGATCTACATCTAGAGTGACTACATCGTGAGACAAACGATAATACACTTTATTATTGCATCCACCACGATGAATAACAACAACCTTTTCCTCGACATTACTTTGATTGTGTTGTCTAAATCGAAAATAAGGTAACTTAACATCATTAACAAATTCTTAATTGCTATATTTGCTCTATACTTAACATACAGAGTAGTGGTTTTGGTATGACACTGAGTTTCAACTCAGTATTGCAGTATTTGGCGACCTTTTTTGTGACATTGCGGTATTTGCTGAAATTTTTTGCTCCCTGGCCGTGTTCAAAACCCCCAAAGGCCCCCCCCCCCTGTCACTAAGAGCTGCCACTATCCCTAGCTATTTTTGCTGAGAAAAATGACTGTTATTCAGATAAGTCATTTCAAACATTGATCAAATCCTGCAATTTCAGAAAAAAGTTTGTCTTTCTTGTGTTGTTGTTACTTTACTCCACTGCAGCTGAAATTAATCATTGGAAAGCACTGGATCTAGACATATTAATTTTACCTTCATGATCAGTCAATACTCCTCTAGGTTGTTTTAAAGGCTGGTTAACAAAAACGGGTAATGGCCTTTTGTCCTTCTGGCCTTTTCTTTCTGATGAACCTAGCAGAAGAAAATGACAACAAAGATATGTTACAGGTCAAATTCTAAAAAAAGTCTGAAACAACTTAGATCATTCCACCTTCAGTCTCAAATTGAATTGACTTCTCCTTCATAAGCTAAATTACACGTTGTACTACTTGTAAATAACTTGTATATACAAAAGATCAGTCAATTGAATAGACTACATGTATATTCATATCACCTGCTGTAGAAAACTATCTAAATGACATGTTCAGTAGATGTACGTATGAAATAATGAATAATAATTTAATTCATTTTTTCATAATAATTATTGGTGCAATTGTGAAAACAATAATGTCATAATAAAATTAATAGGAAATTTAAATTTTACCGAACACAAGGTTCTGGATCTTTTCTAAAAGTAAACCACATGACTCCTGCCACTTGAACTTCTCCAAATACTTGTTCCGCAGAAGTTTTGACTCTGCAAGTCATACTTCTCTGCTTTTTTCACGCACAGCCTTGATTTTCTTGGCCCAATCTTTAGGATCTTCAGAATCCACTACACACTGTGAGCCATAAGCCACTTCCTTGAGGGCTTCTCCAAGTCCTAAGTTACCACTCACAAGTACAGGCAGACCAGCAGATAAGGCTTCAAGGGCAGTCAAACCAAAGCCCTCAGTCCTTGATGGCATGATTGCCAGATCTACTTCACACAACAAATTGGCTAGTTGATCCCTGCTTTCTTTAAAGCGGCGAACAGTTAACTGACTAGGGAGGATACCATGCTGAAGTAACCTTTTTGCCACCTCATCCTCTTTTCCTGCTGGTGCACCAACAAACATGAGTTGGTAAGATGTGTCTTTCAGTTCAGCAACTGCTTGAACAGCAATGTCATATCCTTTTAGCTTGAAATCTTCACTATCGCTACGCCCAAATACCAAAACGCGAAATGTCCTTCTTTCTTCAGTGGCTTGCTCAACATCAAGGAACTCATTGAAAATGCTTGGGGTAAGAGTTAAAACATCTTGATCTTTTTTGCTTGGGCAGAGGTAATGGGCAAATGCATCTGCCAGCTTGGGTCCTACAGCAACAACTTGATCAGCCAACTCACAGAGTTTTACTTCTCCTTGGTGCTTTTGCTCCCCTTTGGAAATTGCTTCTTCATAACTTTTGTACATTCCTAGTTCTTCAGGAGCAGTGTGGACAATCTGAATCCACTTACAATGACGGTTTTGCCTTTTTATGAGTTGTACTTGTCGACCAAGATGCACTCCATGTCCTATAACACAGTCCATAGCATGGTTCTCTGGAACAGAGCCCAACCAATCAACTGGCTCATAACCTTTTAGTTCTTCTGCTTCAATGATCTTAACATCGAGACTAGCTGCAATCTTTTTGTCTTCTTCACTACACTGAGGGAGATAAACACTGACTTCCACATTAGGGTGTTTAGCCAACTGTATAGCAAGTTCTCTGCTGATGGTTGACAAGCCTCCTTTTGTTGACTTCCATTCACTACTTAACAAAGTAACATTCAAGGTTCTGTTGGACACTGAGGTAGGAGTTTCTTCTTCCAGGCCTTCCTGTGATGTAGAGGCTACACTGCCAAAGGCAGACTCCTAAAAACAAAAGACAGGGAAAAATAATTATTGATGCAGCTGCAACAGTGAGTTCAAAACCTGGCCTGAATCTGTCTCTTTTGGACTTTCCTAGCAGATGTTTTTCCTTACTTAAAGACCCAGCATTGACCGTAATGCTTTTTGCATACATGTCCAGGACTGAAACTTGGCGGTTGCCAGGTTGCCAGTGGCAACTTTAAACACAGCTGGGTAACTAAAAGTTGGGGTTGAATTGCCCAACAAGTGACTATGATACAAAGTATAAATTCAGCCTGACGCATTGTGATTGCAAGTACAAACTTGAAATAAAAGTAAAATAACACGCAGTTTACTTGGACTACTCTCCTTTTCTTTTCCTTAGATCTTTCTTTCCTTATCCTTAGACCCTTCATCGGGTCTAAGGATAATGATGTCTTTGTTTTTTTTTAGTTTCTTTGGTATTTTAAGTTTCTTTAAGTCATGTATTTAGTGAAGTGGTTGCCAAATGCTGGATTTCACGTCTTACTTCATTGGCTTTGCTCTTGTCTGCAGGCTGTCTTTTAAGATATTGGTGATCAAGAAGTCCAAACTTTGTGAAAATGTGACTTTTGCTTAGATGCAGTGGTTTAATGGAAGTTCTCCTTCAGACAATTTGTAAGATGAGATGTTGAGAACTGTATCTTTGTGAGTGCCTGAGGAACAGAAGAAATCCTTGTTGACTTTTCGCTCAACATTGTTTTGCGTGACTTTATTGAGGATGAACCGTGTCAATGATGTTCAACACCTTATCAAAAGAAACCAAGATAATGCAGTTTGATTTGCCCTGATGCCCTGATCAGACCCATGGTGGTATGAGAATATATACAGTGAGATATTGATCATAGACCTAACAATTAATTTTTGTGAGCTATACCTTGTGGTCTCGTGGTCATCTTTAGATTTTTCTGCGTGACTGAAACCCATCACTTTAATGTCTAATTTAATTAAACGCAAGTTGGTTGCGTGCACCGAGGGCTCGGACATTAACAAAATAAAGTGCTAAAAACAGCCTGTCACATATAGCTACAAATGCTTTAGTATTCCCTAACAAAAGAGATTGTATCTGTGTAGTACAAAACTCTGACAAGATGTGGGGCTGAAGAAAAGAACAAAAACACTTTGCAGAGTTGTAGTTATAAGTGCCTATGGAGGAGACAATAGGTCTAAAAGGAGGAACAGTTGACATAGAATCTTTGACTTTATGCAATTTAGGTAAACCATATAGTCTAGCTGGTTGACAACTGGTGGGATAGATATCCCAGTATGTTCCAGACCATTTTTCTTAAGCTTATGTTAATACTGCAATAATGCCTTCATTAAAAGTTTTATGGTGCATTTGATCAGGCCTTCACTGAGCCTTCATGATGCCCTACTTTGTGCCCTTATTGTGCTCCTGACAATTACGCACAATGCAACGTGCACCAATGCACGATAACCAAGCCTCGATGCAAGATAATTTATCGAGTTCTGGCCATTTTGTACTCTTCGAAAACACAGTCTAACGCTGGAAATTCGCCATTAGTTTGGTTGTCATAAACATTTTAAAGTTAAAATGATGATTGAAGGAAATTTCAATTGATGTGCATCAAAAAAATAGCTGTTTGAAATGGATATACCTTTTCTCTGTGGAGGTAAGTGAGATAGCATTTATAATTCAAGACTAAAACCCATAATTTTAACAAAGATGATAGTAAAATACTATTTAATACATTGCTTATTACATGTAATAAGTTTGAGAGGACTGGGTGTAAAAATGAGAGCAAAAACGGCATTCAAAACATAGCACTTGCGCATGCAACACCATCAATGATTACCCTATGGAGCCACCTTAAGGTGCACTTGAAAAAATAATAATAAAAGAAACACTCTCATTTAGTTCTATTTTTAGGCTTGATCTCCACTGATCTCTCGAGAATGCAAATCAGGTCTACAAGTGCGCGTGGGATCCTTTCTTGAACAGTGGCTAGTAATCGAACCTATTCTGTTTTAAGTAACATCTTTTAAGGGTCTAATGAAGCTCAAGCAGCACCCATATTAGTCTCGTTTAGCAGTTAAATTCAAATTTTGTGACACGCATTCCTGCAGATGGTTTGATATGGGAGTTCCCCTGAGTTCCAAATGTCTAACAAGAAGTGACAGGGTGAAGGAGTGATGGAGTGAAATTGTTCCCCAACTACAACTTGGAAAATAATATTTTCCAAGTTAAAAAAAAAAAAAAACTGTACGAAACTAGTATTTCCAAAATCAATAGCACCAAACCCTGTCAATTTATCACCGGTTTTGTACCTGTCTTTCAAAGCCAAAATTGATTAACCCGCAAGTTGCCTGAACCATATCTATCTCCCTATCTTCACAGGAATCTTTCATTAGGAATGTCAAGATTGATTACACAGTAATGTCTTACACAGGAATGTTTTGAACTCTCCTATTAACTCGTGTCCACGTGACTTTAGTCACGAGACAAAAAATGAGGAATAATGAAGATCGCCATGGCCGGTCCCAAGCCCGGGTGAGAAAGGAGGAGGGTTGGGCATGAGGCTAGCAACCTCACCCCGTAAAACATTTGCTTGCTACAGAAACACATACAAGAATGACCCAAGTTACCTCAGCTCTTGGGAGAGGAGGACCATCACAAAGAAAAAGGATGATGCTTTGCGGTGAAAGCTGGATGAATCTGGAAGCTGCAAGGCCGAACACCCTTCTCAGAAAAAGAGCTATCAGGATGGGAACTTGGAACGTAAGAATGATGTATGCAACAGGAAAGACTTTCCAAGTTGCCGCAGAGACGAGACTTGGAAGCAGACATCAAGAGATTGGGGCTGACCTGGAGTCAGCTAGAAAGGAAAGCCCAGGACAGAGATAGCTGGAGAACTCTTGTTGGTAGCCTATGCCCCAGGAGGGGCACTAGGCATAAGTAAGTAAGTAGTAATGAAGATGGGCAGGAACCCAACAGAAATTACAAAAAAACAAGATCACAAATATTTCAAAACAGTTGGACAAAAGGGAGACTGTGGCTGGTTTTCCAAGAAGATGCAATGTTTTGTTCTATTTGCAAGGAAGCGTCAGCTGTGGACATTTTACTGAGTACCGTATTTACCCGTGTATAATGCGCACTTTTTTTCCAAAATTTATAGTTCGAAATTTGCACTGCGCATTATACTCGGAACCTTTTATTTGTTGATTGTTTACACTGCTACACTCATTTGCATGCATACACGAAAGAACAATAAACTTGGTTTTAATAGGCTGTTGTCAAGACTGTTGTTATAACAAAAACATAACTAACCAATAACAGCTGTTTAAATATGATGGATAACAACAAACTGTTTTGAAGCATCTTTATTGCAATCATTGTAAACTTACGGGCAATTATGGCAGCAGCAAACACGAAGCGACAAAGTTACACCACAGCGGAGAAGTTGAAAGTTATACAATTTGCAGAACAGCATGGAAATCGTTCAGCCCAGCAAGAGTTTGGAATTGCCGAGAGCAATATCCGTCTTTGGCGAAGAAGCAAGGAAAACCTAGAGAAAATGCCATGACTTCAACGTGCGAATCGTGGAAGGAAAGCGGCTTGGCCTCACCTTGAGCAA
Organism: Orbicella faveolata; assembly: GCF_042242905.1. Classification (NCBI taxonomy): domain Eukaryota; kingdom Metazoa; phylum Cnidaria; class Anthozoa; order Scleractinia; family Merulinidae; genus Orbicella; species Orbicella faveolata. The sequence goes on from NW_028301541.1 coordinate 2,882,876, forward strand.
GATCTGATGGCTTGGATCACAGAAAAGCGAAACAACGGACTGGCGATTTTACCGGCCATGATCAGGCTAAAAGCGTTGGAACTTTCTAAACATCCGCAGTATGATGTCACTGCTGGCGAGTTTAAGGCTTCCAACCACTGGTGCCAAAGATTCATGAAGAGAAATGGTTTGTCGTTGCGACAGAAAACCACGCTCGCCCAACGTCTTCCACGCGACTACAAAGAGAAAAATTAATCGTGCAGTTTCACCAGTTTGTTATCAGGCAGCGAAGAGCCCACAACTATCCTCTTCATCTTGTGGCAAACATGGATGAGAGTCCAATTCAATTTGACATGCTATCAAATCGAACTGTCAGCACAATCGGCGAGAAAACAGTCAAGATTCGAACCACAGGAAATGAAAAGAACCGCCTGACTGTCGTTTTGGCATGCGCAGGAGATGGCTCAAAATTGAAACCGCTGGTCATTTTCAAGCGCAAGACCATGCCAAAGATCCAAAACAAACATGGCGTCGTAGTTGCTGTCCAAGAAAAGGGCTGGATGGACAGCGAAATCATGAAAATTTGGATTGAAAAAGTTTGGCGTTGTCGAATTGGAGGTCTAAGTCGCCGAAGAAGTCTACTTGTGTTGGATTCCTTAGAAGCACACAAAACGGAGCAAGTTTGCTGAAATCGGAGAACACGGATTTGGCCATAATTCCTGGCGGGCTCACCTCAGTACTACAGCCTCTAGATGTGTGTTTAAACAAACCTTTTAAGGACAGTGTCAGGCAAAGGTGGATGGCATGGATGGCTGAGGGAATCCATGAACCGACAGCTACTGGAAGACAAAAGAAACCATCCCAAGAACTCATGTGCCAGTGGATCGGCAAAGCATAGTGTGATATTCCACGAGAAATGGTCGCAAGATCTTTTTTAAAGTGCGGAATCACAAATGCTCTGGATGGTTTCGAGGATGATTGTGTTTTTGACAGTTCATCAGATGATGAATCTATTTTAGAAGATGAGGTTCTTGTAGACGAGCTCTTCGTGTCTGACTCACAGTCAGAGGATTTTTACGGATTTGGAGGTACTGTTAACAATTGTAAAATTATCGCTCACTTCGAAACTGTTGTAAATAATTGCTTTGTGATTTAGAAAAGTATACCAGCAGGTCAACACTAATTACTTGAGTACTGTAAGCTTGAAAGTTCATGTTATTAAACTGTTGCAATGGAATATACACATTGTTTGTCTTTTGTTGAACAAGGATTTTTTTTGGTGGGTATTTTTTTTCAAAAATTGTCCAGAAAATCAGGGTGCGCATTATATACAGGTGCGCATTATACCCGGGTAAATACGGTAATCAACCTCTACGCATATTAACTTTTTGAGTTCTTTCACCCTTAAAATCTGTTAAAAGTACACTCCTGTAAATATAGTGGAAATCCAGGGCCACTTAATTTTGACCTGAGAAACTAAGAAAGCAAGGAGACTGGCCCAGCTGACCACCAAGTACTGAAGTTAATTTTCAGTCCTGCATGCCTGTTATTGTTTTGGTTTACATGACAGCAAGGTTTACATGTTTTCCAATGCTCACAGCATGTAATGCATACTGGCCAAAACTGGGTCTTTAAACAATTCATCAAGTTTTCTTTTAGGTCTTGACAGTCAGCATGCATATCCCTGTGTATGTGTGTCTTTGGGTCATTGTTTTTAGTATTGGTGACCCAAGAACAAACTTGTATATTTTTCCACTGCACACATCAAACTCAAATTCAAACAGTTCCAACAGTCACATACCTGTATTTTTCACCAAGATACAGTAATGTGCATGTATTCAAGATGCATTAATTGTGACAGCTTGATGATCCAAAGTTTGCACAACATGTAGAATACAGTAACATTCAGAACATAGTAAAGGTAGGATTTAACATCACATTAAGTTACCTTTAATAGCCTTGACATCACAGGAAGCCTTTAATCTTGAAAACTGATGCTAAAGGGAAAAGCAGAAATAATGTGAGTTAATTTCACAATAGTGAAACCAGCAAATTGAGATGTAAACTATCCATTTAGTAGACACTCATCGTGGTTTATTGCAAATCTGGCAATCTGATTGGTTCTCTCATCATTTTCTACACACTAATGGACAATGATTACACCTGAACATGCATGTCACCCTTGAAAAGCAATAATTCTTTACTCTTTACTGCCCCAGTAAAGTGGACATTTTCTAATAAGAATCTTGAATGGCCAAAATTAAAAACTCACCAAGTCTTGTTACAAACACCCTTTAACATCTTAAAACCAGACATTACTGCTTGAACTCACTCACTGACTGAACCTTTAAAAAAAAAGAATACCAACAGGAGAAGAAAAATTAAACAAGAGGACTTGTTTGTATGCCTTGCGTTACAAATATGTTTTAGACATATCATAAAATTGCACTGGAAGTAATACATGTATATTACTGAATACAGTTATGTAAATTTGTTACAAACAACTGGTGCTTTTATCAGATTAATGAGGGGCTGTGATATTTTGAATAAGTCCTGAATATGTAGCACATGAATATCTTGCTTTTGTTTACAAACTGAAGAAACTTTCCGGAAACCAAGCTCTGCATGAAAACCCAGCTGTCTCTTTCGGAAATTGTGCCTCTGGAACCTCCTCTCTCTCAGGATTTCCAGTGATTTTTCTAAGGGAGGGGAGACATGGGAAAGTATAGACACATGTATTTTCTGAAACTAGACATAAAAAAATTACCTTCTTTAAACTGGGTAATTATAGTGACAAGCACTTCAAAATGCGTTTTTTTTTTTTAATGCTGAAAATGAAAAGTCCATACATTTCAGGACTGCTGCATTCGATGTTATCAACCCAAAAAAAATTGACATTTCAGCTCAAATTGTTACAGTGGTGCTACACAGTTTCTAATCTTATTGGAAAAATTTTAGTTGTTTATTTCCAGACTCTTCAAAAGCAAAAGAGAATGTATTATGAAACTGCGATGATGCATGGAATGCAAATGAACAAAATTTTAAAAATAACATTTACTGACAAGTTAGTGACTTGATTTTGCATATTTATCAGTTTAGTGGATCTTAGATGATGCATGAAAATGCAAATTAACAGAACTTGACAAATAACATTACGACAAGTCTGTAACTCAATTTTGCATATTTAATAGCTTAATGGTTCATGGCTGTAACAGTTAGTTTTTACAATTTTCCTTCAATGCATTGTAATGATTATCAGAAAAGCAAAACAATATGAATTTTGTGTAGAATCTGACAACTACGTACTAGCAATCTCTCTGAACTGGTCTCAAAAAGATGACGTGGCCATCATTAAATAGACTAGTGATCCAGAAATTATCCATAGCCTCCCCACCCTCCACATGCAAGGATTATTGGTTAGAACCTGTCCCCTCTGGAAATTCCGTGTTAGCTTCATACTTTCCTTACAAAGTTTTGGCTTTTGAGATCACCCACCCCCTCAGAACTTCCAATAACCTTCCACAGGGTGGCTATGAATATTTTCTGGAACTGCACATTCCAGAACCAGGGAGTGGCTGTGATCTAGTTATAATCTACAGTGTACTACACTCTCCATTGAAAGGTTTTCTAGTCTACATCTTTACCATCTATCGAGAAAGCTAGTCAACATATTCGCAAACTCGGCAAATACATACTCTGTTTTAGATGAACAGTAATGAGCTCTAAGATTGGTCATCAAGTGTCCTAATACTACATAGAGACAGCCAAAATCCATGACGCCGTTTACACATAAATTCGAGGGGCTTTCAAGTTGGAAGGGCATTAACAATGAAGAACTAGAATTTTGTGACTTGCGAAATTAACTGAATCAGATCAACACCTATTGGTCTGTGATTCTTTCGAGTGTTCATATAAGTAACGCAAAATTTAAAAACAACAAGCGTCACTTGACAACTACATAGAGGAATGCATGCAAATAAGCTTAAACAAACTATGATCTTGTTGTCTGACACTAGCGATGAAACAAGCAGTAAGCGCTGAGATCGCCATTGCACAGGCTAGTTAACCTCAAGATACCATTGTAACACATCTAAAATGATTGATAAAGATCTTAATACTAATCTGGAAACTTCAAGTAGACGCTGGAGAGTAAAACTAACGAAAACTCTGCGAACGCTTACCTTCAATTCCTTGATCGATCGACGAGCAGACACAAACCCACGAGGCAACCCTCTTCACAACTAAACAAACGTTCTTCGCCGCTAAATTGATGGGCAGGCTACATGGTGACGCGTTTGGTGAAAAGATGAAATCACCCCATGATTGAAGAATACCATTAAAACCGAAATCAACCTCAAATAAAGCGCCTTCCCCAAATTACAGAAGACGAGCAAGTCAAGGCTGAACTTCCTGCTTTGGTGGGCTTTCCCAGAATTCCGTGGACAGCTTTCGGTTTGGATATCGCTTTCTCTTATTGGTCAATCACTAACCAGGGGCGGGAGAGAACACTCTGTGCGCCTGGCACTTTTTGTGGATCTGACTTGTTGGATTTGTTAGACTGGATTATGGACTACAGCCAAAGGACTGTAGCCTTTATTAGACTGTTCACAGCCTTCTATTTTCTCGTATTTTTATTTGATTTTACCCCCGGATAGAATCGCGAGACAACTGGACGCCAGCGCAAAACGGATGACTTGACTGGGTAGGGGTTAGGGACCGCTACTAACGCTTTTGGTGTTAACATTGGACATAAAATCTGTCATCCCGTGCTTGCGACAAGTGCGACCCTTTTGTCACGACCAGACAAAACTATGTCCGAAGGACCTAAAGATCAAAAAAGCCAATGTCATGCCTCTTTTTACCAAAGATGTCTACAGCTTCTCTATTCTTCTTGAGAGTTTCGCTCGCAAACCCCACCCCCCACCCCCGCGAGCTTCGTGGTCGCTTCGCTCGCTTTTTCTTTCGCGTCCGTCAATAGAGAGGCTGTGAACAGTCGAAGACTTTCTGCGAACTCGACTGCAGTCTTGGACAGGAGTCTCTTACTTTCAAACATTTCCACGCTTTTATCCGAGTGAAAAGTTTACCAGAGACACGGGTGCTTACCATTTGTCAGAATGAACCGGTTGGGATGACTGTTGAATAATGGTAAGGGTTTTTCCGGAATCACTACCCAAACCGAATGAGATGGCGCTTACGATATGAATTTACAATTCCATTTCCCGTTATTGCTTTCGGTTAATGAGAGATTGGAAACTGGAAAATGTTGCAAATGGTGAGAAAATTTTCCCCGATCCGTTCTGAATGGTATAAAAATAACCACCTCTGGTAATTTCCGAACAGATTTTCCGGAAAATTACTGTTCCGGATCTTTTGGCTAAATAGCAAGCGCCCTTGATAAACGCGAGGGGCGTGTCCCTTCTGTATGCCGTTAGATTATTATACTAGTCTACTTCACAACCACTCCGATGCCACCCAATGCTCCCCATCCCCTCGCGTGGGGACAAGGAGCTTTGTGTAACTTCGCCCGAGCGGCTGCGGAGACTAGAAAGTTAGGTGTCTAACTCAGGTATTGGATCTCGACTTACAAGCACTTTCCACTTTCACGAGGGTCACATGGAGCGCGCGGGGAACTCGGGGAGCGTGTTGCCTCGGTCTCCCCATATCACGTGGGTTACGTGTCTAACTCAAACAGCGCGCCCATCATAGGCCCCGCGTTAAATGCCCCCGGGGGAACTTCAATATGAAAAGGTCTGGATGCTCGTCATCTCGCTCTATTTCCGTCAGATTTTTTCCTTTAGGTGTTTTATTCAAATTTTCCGACGAGCATCCACAATACCCCTCGGGGGAACTTCAATATGAAAAGGTCGGGATGCCCGGCATCTCGCTCTTATTTCCGTCAGATTGGTCTCCTTTAGGGCTTTAATTCAAATTTTCCCGACAAGAATCCCCGCGACCTTTTCATATAGGAGTCCCTTTCCCCCGGGGGGAAATCATGCAAAAAAATCTCGATAATAACTACCGTGGGTTGACTTAATTTTGTCTAACACAACTAGAAATATTTATAAATTGTGATCATGTAACGTGTATTCTGATTGGTCATGTATATCTAAACACGGTTATTCTGTATCACTGCATTTTGTTAGCTTCAGTTTAAGCAATGCCCGTCTGATGTAGGCACCCGGCAAAGTTTGGGACAATTTGAAATTACTTGGGAATTGAAAAAATTGACTGAACCTTCCGTGAAATCCAACATCAACCGGAAATGCACATTTAAACAGAAAAAATGATTTTATTAAAATATATTTAACAAATAATGAAACTACATTTTCATCTGATTTCTCTTTGGACAGTTCCAAGTACTTCTATCTCAAGTCTCTTTGTACTTGGTACTTCATGTCAATGTTCCTCAAGTCTCTTGTTCTGATACAAAACAATTAAAAACTCTTGACAGAAAAATGTCCTAGTATCACATTTAAGATAACATTGCTAAAGAGCAATGAAACACAGTAGGTGTCTGCTAGTATTACAATGATTAAGATAATACAATAGACCCATTTCCATGTATTAAAATTCAGCCTAAAACAATAGACCTCAGTACGAGGCTCTGGGGATTAACTACAGAGTTTGTGGGGTGTACTCCCTAGAGCATGAGGTCTATTGTGTTCGGCTAAATTTTAATATATCGAAGTGGGTCTTTTCATCTGGGTTTGTTCCTCAATATCAAAACAGCTAAGCAACATTAAGGAGTGGATCAGCTAATGTTAAGTTGAAACAATTTTCTTCCAGTTTTGTTCTTTATCAACAATATTTATTTTCTTCATAGCTAAGTTACCTTGCAAAGGTAATTGGTATGGTGCTCAATCTTGCCTGGGCTGACTTTCTTGATATCACATGACATTATAATATTAACAGTGGCAGGATCACACAAATTGGCCAATGCATTCCAATTTCATTCAATTAAGCTTACTTCACAAGTTTCTCGAGAAAACTCACTAACTACTGTTTTGTCTTGCTGGTAAACAAAAGCTTTTACAATGACGCCAGACTGACACCTAGTTGGCTGCCATGAAAACATCAATGTCAAGTAGCCCTGCTTTAAGATAGGCCACCCTTTAGCTTATGGTTAAACAATAGCTGACCCACTCCTTAATACACCAGAGAGTGGATGCACAGTTGAGAGAACAAACATGGACAGTTGCAAATAAGCAGTTGCAACTTCACATTTCTATCTGATTATAAAAACTAAACTTTCACTGTTGTTCCATCGAGTTGAATAAAAAGGCCAAACCACAACGGGTTTGACAATGTTCACTCATTATATACACTATTTAAACTGAACTGCATTACGTCATAATAAACAGTTCCGTTTATGGTGCAAGTACTAAGAGGTTTAGGCGAGAGGTCATTTCAACAGTCCTCCCGCCAAGAATTCAAAAAAAATCTAGACACAATGTCGATTATAGCAGAAATTGATTTCTTCACTCTCAACCAAACCTGGGATAAAAAAAGATGCACTTGTTCAAATATGACTTGTTTTATACTTGAAGTGGATTTTCTCGCCTTTGGGAACATTAAGAACAACATCATAGTAATTAAAAAACAAGTAATTTCTTTAATCACGATCCTTCCTCTGAGAATAGAATGAGCCTGTGATTTTCATCAGTGATGTTGCTTAATAACATGACTTGACCTGAAGATGATGACTATCACAGTGTTCACACCAGTTTGATTGAACAATAACAATCTGAACGTTTTAGGAAACAAATCTCAAATTTGTTCCTGGACTGAAATGATCACTGAAAATATTTTAGCAAGATGCATCTGTTTTCTCCTCATCACTGCTTCGCCATGACAACGGACTTGTCTAAACTAAGTAACTCTGTTTCTGAAAAGCTATCAGAAATGGTCGCATCTGTTTCTGCGACACGAATGGAACATTCGGCTCAATTTCTGATTGAAAACATCCGTCATATACACTATTTACACTAAACACTTGGCTCAATTTCTGATTGAAAACTTCATTGATAACTTTAAATCCGTCCATTTTTAACTAAACCATTTCGAGCACACAATTCAATCGTGAAGACCCTGAAAACAACAGTTCGACAAAAAAACAAACAACAACAACTAACAGTTGGCCCATACTAATGACCCCCAGGAACTGAGAACAGGTCACAATTTGTCAACTCTCATAAGTTGAACTGAAACTGCCACGCAAGCTAGTCACAGTGGAAGCACATGAAAAATACCTTTTCAATGGTGGCAAAACAATGAAAAAATTTGTTTGCAGAAACATGTACGTCTCTGTGCACCAGCCTTCATGGTAAGCACGTTTCTTGCTAGATTGTGACTTCTGTCGGAATTTAACAACAGCTTGACAAAACTTGAAAACCCAAGGAGAACCTTTTCTGTTCCAAGGAAAACTACGTGAGAGGCACTACACAATGCAGTGGTTCCAATAGTTAATGTACAATCAAACCTGCGTCCAGCAGACACCCTTTTTTAAAAGAGGACAGTAGATAAGGTCATTTCTATTGTTAAAAACCTGTATCAAACAGATACTAGTATCATATTTTAGACTCTACCAACCAACATGGTTGATACAGGAAAAATCTTATGCTGCTCAGGTATTGTTACCACTAATGGAAAGGACCTCTGACTTGCCATCAAAAAAGTTAATGACGTCCTTACGATAGTGAAACACCAGAAACTGAAAAAATTTCAAACAGACGATTTCATCGCAAGAAGACTTGTTTTCCCAAAATAACGTGTCGTGGAAACCTGTTTTATTCGGTTACTTTGTACTAAGCGGATATTACAGCATTCCCTGGGGCTGTCTGCTTAATACAGGTTTGACAGTATAGAAGATAAACTACAAGGCACCCCTCTTGTTTTCGCGCTAAAGAATAAACTCGCGCAAGCATTTTTCTCGTGCTTTCTTTCACATCAAGTGTAACACTTGAAAAAGAGAACTTGTTCATAGTCTACAAAAAACAGTTTTACTTTTTACGAAACTGTCCCAGAATGTAAAAGCAAAACATCTCTGTCAATGGACTATTTCATGTACTGTGAAACCTGTTAAACGATGCAACAAGTTCTACAACGAAACTACAATGCCTAACAAGAATAACCTGTTCAGCTAAACAAGTTTTGCAAAGAAACTACACCATATTACGACAAGAATGTTTCAAACCACTGCATAGTGTCATTCGTGTGAAGTACTGTGAATTCTGGTTTTTTGAACCTCCTCATTATTCGAAGCAATTTTTGGCTCCCTCAGAAAACCACTGGGAGTATTTTGCCCTTGACTTTCAAACCTCCTAATTTTTGAACCAATTTCCATTCCAATAACACGTTCGAAAAATCGGATTCTACTGAAGCTGTACAAAAACCGTTATTATTTATGTGTACTTCAAAAGAGCTACAAATTCTTTTCGACCAAATACAATTCTAAAGTTATTTGGCAACACTGAATAAATAAATTTTCCCTTCCTCTTTGCTGACTAAAAAGTTCAAAATCTTTTTTTTTCTGTCTTGCATAACCAAGATAATAGCTAGTGTCAAGAATTTCAACAAATAAACAAAACATATTCATTTGTGTGGCCAAACATAACTACACCTGTCCCTAGAAACGCAAACGCCAGATTGGAATTACAAATTGACCTTTGCTCAAAGAATATTGTAGTTTTTAGCTCACAACAGCCTCTCCATACACGCTAACTGTTAGATTTAGAGAAGGTGATGACTTACAATCTGCAAAGTGTTTCCTGAGATGAAGTTCAACGACTTCACTTGTCCCACTGTGGTCATTAAAAGTGATGTTCAAAGCAGTTATTTTGTCGCTTTCTGCCAGGCTGTTACAGAGACCACATAACCATTCTTCGCTCACTTTACTGTAGGTCCTGGTTACAGTAACATTGACAACTGTTAATGACTTGCTTCTTCGTAAATCGTCTCCCAGATCAAGTGGCCAGTCTCCACTCAGGTCACCGTAGTTGTTGAATGTCAGACTTAGTGTAGTTAAGGACGTGTTTTTCGCCAAACCATCACCCAGACCACGTGTCCAGTGTCCACTCAGGTCACCATAGTTGTTGAATGTAAGACTTAGTGTAGTTAATGACGTGTTTTTCGCCAAACCATCACCGAGACCACGTGCCCAATATCCACTCAGCTCACTGTAGTTGTTGAATGTAAGACTTAGTGTAGTTAATGACGTGTTTTTCGCCAAACCATCACCGAGACCACGTACCCAATATCCACTCAGCTCACTGTAGTTGTTGAATGTAAGACTTAGTGTAGTTAATGACGTGTTTTCTGTCAAACCATCACCCAGACCAGGTGCAAAGTCTCCAATCAGGGCACTGTAGTTGTTAAATGTAAGACTTAGTGTGGTTATTGCCGTGTTTTCTGCCAAACGATCACACAGACCACGTCGCCAGTCATCAATCAGGTCACTGTAGTTGTTGAGTGTAAGACTTAATGTGGTTATTGCCGTGTTTTCTGCCAAACCATCACCCAGACCACGTGGCCATTCATCAATCAGGCCACCGTAGTTATTGAGTGTAAGACTTAATGTGGTTATTGACGTGTTTTCTGCCAAACCATCACCTAGACCACGTGTCCAGTCTTCACTCAGGTCACTGTAGTTGTTGAATGTAAGAGTTAGTGTGGTTAATGACGTGGTTTCTGCCAAACCATTCCCCAGACCACGTGTCCAGTCTCCAATCAGGTCACCGCAGTTGTTGAGTGTAAGACTTAGTGTAGTTAATGAGGTATTTTTCGCCAAACCATCCCCCAGACCACGTGTCCAGTCTCCAATCAGGTCACCGCAGTTGTTGAGTGTAAGACTTAGTGTAGTTAATGAGGTATTTTTCGCCAAACCATCACCCAGACCACGTGTCCAGTCTTTACCCAGGCAACTGTAGTAGTTGAATGTTAGAGTTAGTGTGGTTAATGACGTGGTTTCTGCCAAACCAGCCCCCAGACCACGTGTCCAGTCTCCAATCAGGTCACCGCAGTTGTTGAGTGTAAGACTTAGTGTAGTTAATGAGGTATTTTTCGCCAAACCATCACCCAGACCACGTGTCCAGTCTCCAATCAGGTCACCGCAGTTGTTGAGTGTAAGACTTAGTGTAGTTAATGAGGTATTTTTCGCCAAACCATCACCCAGACCACGTGTCCAGTCTTCCCTCAGGTGCCAGCAGTTGTTGAGTGTAAGACTTAGTGTAGTTAATGAAGTATTTTTCGCCAAACAATCACCCAGACCACGTGTCCAGTCTTCCCTCAGGTCCCTACAGTTGTTGAGCGTAAGACTTAGTGTAGTTAATGACGTGTTTTTTGCCAAACCATCTCCCAGATTGTGTGCCCAGTCTAAACCAAAGAAATCCTGGTTAGAGATGTTGAGGCTTAGAATTCTTGCGCAGTTGTGCTCAACTTCGGTAAAGACTGAGGTTAATGATGAAGAAACATTGATTGTGTCATTAAGATCTTTACAAATCCAGGGATCTGAGGCCACACTACAATCATTCAACGAAAACGAATATTTTCCATCACACGCTAACTCTTGAAGAGCACTGCTTCCATCTCTGGTTAGTTCTCCCCAAATGTTGATACTGAGAGAGGACAGGGTCTTGCATGGCTTTAAATAACTTACAAGACATTTAGCGACACTATTTGTTACTTTTCCATGGATATTTAAACTCACACAAGGGGTTGAGGATTTTATCAAGAGCTTACAGAGAGTATCTGCCCCAGTAGAACTCAACTCGCCCCAAAGGTTTAAAGTTAATGACTGAAGTTTAAAACCAGGGCAAAGATGAGCCACCTGTGCCTTCGATATGGTTCCAGGGATACTTGGATGAAATGCAACTGACATCTTTGTCTTCTTTGCCTCTAGTACTTTCTCAGCGACAGTCATCCAGTTGTCAGGGAGTTCTCCAAACACTTTCACTTCCAAAGACTTTAAAGCACTGTTATCCAGAAATCCTTTTTCCAAGGAGATAGCAGCAGAATAGCTTAATTTTCCATAAATGATCAGAGTGAGGGATTTTAAAATGGATTCTGCTACAAGTGTTTCGCCAAGAGAAGTAGCTAGTGAATCCTGCATCTCACCATAGATGATGAGGGTAAGAGTGGTCAGAGATCTATTGGACAAGACTTTTTTCAAAGCCCCTAATGCTTCAGCACTCAGTGAACTATAAATCTTGAGGATAATAGACGTCAATGGTGTATCTGCAGACAATCCTCTTTCTAGAGCCCTGGCCCATGCCTCACCACACTCCTTTATCAATTCGAATGTTACAGTTGTTAAGGTCTTATTAGCAGCCAAACTGTCACCAATCATATCAGCCCAATCCGAAGAGATACTAGATGCTGCTCTAAAAGTAAAGGACCGTATAGTTGAGTTTCGAGAAAGTCCTTCAAACAAAGTAGTCACAGGTCTGTGTGTCTGTAACAAGCCAGAATCATGAAAGGAGAATGTTTGTAGCTTTGGATAGGAAACTAAGAATTTAGCAACCATTTCTTCATCCTCATATGGAAGCATATTGACATCTACAACTTTAATGGTAAGATGAACAGGGTGCTTGTGGAAAATTACTGCAGGCTTCTATGACCATCAAAAAGTTTGCATCTCTCTCTTGCGAATGTCTATCTAAGTTCCTAATTTCTACAGTAGGTGGAAATGGGATGAAGGAACAAAGAGTCATTGCCACTTGCCCAGCATTTTGACTTTCACTGAAAATTTCAGTAAAAAAAGTAGCTTCTTCTTTAGAGCACCTGAGCCAGTCCCAGGGTTCACCCGCAAGTGTCTCACCAATCTGTTTGAAAAAAACACTAGCGTCCTTGCCCAGGATACCAGACACAAAGAGAAACACTTGCCGGAATTTGCCAGTGATTTCAGAAAGCTTGAACTTCAAATCAACGAAAAGGTTCAATTCTTTTTTTAAGAGCTTGCGTGCGAGATATCTTGCGGCCAAGTACTCTTGAAAAGTCTTGTGAAAAAAGTGATACTCGTGCTGTGGATTTATCTTCTTCACACTGGCTTCCTTGAAAACAAGGCCAAGTTTGCGAGCTGCCAGATCTTTAATTTTACTTTCAAATTTTGCCAGTTCTTCTTCACGAAAAGAAAACCGATCTTCTAGCAGGCATCTCCAAGCTAACTCTCCCAACACTAGTAAACTATCTTCAAATTGTTTCTCTAGGGCTTGGTCATCACCATGTGCTTCCAAGTTATGTTTTGCACAATACCTCCTTAAAAGGCATCGGATGATGATCTGATAAAGTTCTGTGCAAAAAGATGGCAGTTCTCCTTGATGGTCCTCAAAAACAACACAGAGAAGAAGTAGATTCAATGGGTTGTTTGGCAGTGCCTGAAGAAAACTATTTTCTTGGATTGCTTCAATAAGCCTTTCTCCCTTTGAAAGATTCTTCAAACCAGAATGACTAAAATGCTTTCTGATGTACTCAAAAGCATCTTGGTCTGTAAATCCTTCAATTTGATAAAGAATGGCAAAGCTTACCTCCTGTCGTACTACAATTCCTCTTTCTTGACGAGATGTAGCCACGACATAGCAAAATGGTAAAATTCGTCTGTGAAGTAATTTATCCACATGAGTTTCAGCCGTTTTAGGAAGCTCATCAAGACCATCCAAAATGATTAAGATCTTCTCCTGGTTATGAATATCCTTGATGTAATCCATTATCTCTTTCCTGACCTTTTCATCCGTGTCTTCCGGGAGAAGTTGTTCACTAATGGCTTCCATTATATCTCCATGGATATCTCGACATTTCAACAGCAACACAAGTTCAAATACTGGAAAAGAAAAGTCATTTGAAATCTTTTCGTTTGTCCAGTCGTGAGAGATCTTGAGACAAAATGTTGTCTTCCCTATTCCGGGGCTTCCTTCTACTAGAACCATGGCATCCTCACCTTTGTCGAGAGTCTTGAAGATGTCATACATGTTAACTTCACCCGTTTCAAGCTGAAAGTCTGTGTTTGTTCTTGAAACGATTGACAATCTTGTGTAAACATCCCCAAGAGGTAACTTGAAGGTGTTCTCCCAAGGAAGTGGTTTCAAGAGCGACCGTTTGTTGTACTCAGCTTTGAGAATTCTGAGAAACATAGAGAGACCATGACCTACAAAAGAATTAAACAGAACACATCTAGTCTGCCTCTCTGATTTTCTTTCAAAGTGTGATATACCATACTGCACAAACATTTTTAGCTATGTCGTACAATCATAACAAGAGTTAACCAACAATGACAAAGCATTCAGTTCAGCAGACAGTCATGTTTGTGATGTCTAAACTCGTCACCCCTCCTTCGGTTTTCTCCCCTCAACGTCTTTTTTTTTTTTTTTAATTTCTCTACCCTCTTCTAATCCATTTGATGAGTGCATTCCTTCCTGCATAGTACATGTACCTCTCCCTCTCTTGGGAAGAGTGGTGACCTTGTGTTTAGTGTGCGCAACTCTGGATCAAGCGGTTCGGGTTTGAGCATTGGCTGAGGACATTGTGTCGTGTTCTTGGCCAAGCCACTTTACCCTCACAGTGCCTCTCTCCACCCAGGTGTATAAATGGGTACCGGCAAATTTAATGTTGGGGGTAAAGCTACAATTGACTTGCTGGCATCCGGGGGAGACGAGAGATTATTCTAGTTGCTTCATGCTACAGAAGCTGGAGAGAAGCACCAGCCTTATGAGCCACTTGGCTAGAATGCAGACTTAACCGTTTTTTTTTTTTTTCCAAGATATTATGAAACTGATAATTCTCATCATAAAATGATACAAAAATTTTCTTGTCTATTCAGGAGAACCTGTTTTGTTTTAAGTAGTAAATTCACACAGACGGAATCAATGACATGCTTGCATTGCATGATGTGAACATGGCATGTGTTGACTATAGGATAATTAAGACATTAATAAAACCTTTTAATTTACGATATTACCTGTATCACTATCACTGGATAATCTATGCCGCTTCAATGGAGAAGTTGCAGAAGTTCCTCTTTCAAAAGATCCTGCAAAGAAACATTGAAAGAACAGTTGATTTATATGTTTTCCCTAATTACATTCCATGAATCCTAAATAAACAAGACCTCTAAGAAAATGATGTTGTAATGTAATGATAACCCAGATATTGCAATGCTTTAACTAATGTCTTGTTTTGTCACAACTCTAAAGTAAGCAAAAAACCATACCATGAAGTTCAGCAATTATTTTGTCTCCCAAGGAAGTAAACATGCCTTTAGCATAAATCTCACCTTTGTCAGCTTGAGCTGATAACCTTTTTCGGTTTGGAGCCTGAGTATCACTAGGAGATGGTCTTATACTGTGTACTGAAGGTTGTACATGTATCCTGGAAGGACCTATAACATTACAATGTATATTAATCTGTCAGGGTTAAAACTTAACTTCAGTGCCTGGTGGCCAGCCGGGCCAGTATCCTTGACTACTTAGTCACACAGGATGAAATAAAATGGCACTGACATTTCTGTAGTTGCATTGACATGACTATACTGTACATCTTACGGCTTTTACCATGACTTTAACCAAAGAGAAAGAACTACAAAAGATGAATCTGCTCCCTCATCATAGACCTGCAATGCATGCAGAGAGCTTTATTATCTAGCTCTCTGCACGCATTGCAGGCCTATGATGAGGGAGCATATTATTATGTCTGGCTCTCAGAAATTGATTACTCATTAATAAATATCAATTTTGTCAACAAATGGACCAAAACCATAGCGTCCTCTGGGAAAACCAGCCACAGCCACCCTTTCATCCAACTTGTTTGAAATCTTTTGTTATTATTGTAATTTCTGTTGCCTTTCTGAACGATAATTGTGAAGAACAGCTTCCGAAACCAACTGTCGGTAAGCTGTCGGCCAACAGGTTACCGACAACCTATCGACAGGCTACCAACAGTTTGCTAAAACAAAAAGTTTGCTGTAAAATAGACAAGAACAGAGTATTATACTCGATTGCCAAAATGGTTTCAAAACACGAAACAATTAGCAATACAACTTGTCACAAACTTACTGATCGATGGTCGGCATAGAAAATGATAATTATTATAAATTATTCTTTAAAACTTAATTTTGTATCAAATTTGTTACTGTGTAACTAACAGTCAAGAACATCTTAAATTTAAACCGTATAAAGCAGATTTATTTCGAAAGTAAAAACAACAAGAAAAAAGCACATAACACCTTCTTGTACAAATTGCCCTGCAATGCAATTTGAACCCTGACATAATTTGAGGCAGAATGGTACTTAGTCACCCTTCCCATTATGGTGGCAAAAATCACGTAAATACTCTCTGCAGTCTTGCTGCTAGTCCTAAGCAGCAAGCAATTTATTATACATCATGGGTGCAGTCTGGAGAAACAACATTGAGTTAAGTGTTTCGAGCTATCGACAACTTACCGACACGTTACTGACAGATCACCGACAGTTAGCCGACTGTTGGTCTGCCTTTTGGCCAAAACCTGTCGGCCGACAAATGGTCAGCAGTCGGTCGACAGATGGCTGACAGGTTGTTTCAGGAGCTGTTTTTCAGTTACCTTCTGAACATTTTCCTTATTACTGGATTTTGTGGTTGATGGCAGCTCACAAACAGAGAGAAATTTCCCCATTTTGTTGTTAACCGTCGTGGAAGCAATAGAGGTTAACCGTGATGCTCACGGCAAACAGCAAAAAGTTATCTCTGATTTTGTGGGGGTTTTTTTCCAATCCTTATTCATTAAATCACACAAAAATAGAAAAACATCTCCTACTATTCACCACAAATACAAATATTCTCTCTCAGCAGTACAAACAGTTAAAGACAGATGGCAAAAGGGAATTTGCTCTTTGCTGTAAACGTCACACAGACTGCAAGGTACTCTGGGAGAATCTAGAATCAGGTGGCCATAGAGAAATCACAATAGCATCTCAATATGGATGGATTGGTTTGGCTTGAAATTTTGTTTATGGACTTCCCTTGAAATTTTCCTCTAATGAACTAATCCTTCACTGAAGTCAGTGAAATTAGTGTTGGGGAAAAGAAAAGAAAGTTACATGTAGCTCAATTGAATTACTGGTTATTTTGTATCATAGTTGCATATCGGGCGACTGAACCTCAATTTAAGTCGCCCTAATAGGTTAAAAGTCGCCACTAGTGACCTGGCAACTGTCAAGTTTTAGCCCTGCTATGTTAAGGATCTCTTAATAAATGGATGAGTAGTTCATTTCTCTGCAAGTATGGTTTTGTGTATAATGATGGGAAACAAATCCCTCCACTTAAAATCTGCTCTGTTGACAGCTGTTTAGTAGGACACATCACTTTGATGTATTTGAATTATTGAATTTAAATATTCAGTCAAGCTATTTATTATGTTACCTTTATGACCACTGGTCGATAACCTTTGCTGTCTTTGAGCATGAGCACCACTAAGTGAGGGCCGTTTAACTCCTGTTGAAGTTTCTCTCTTGGAAGAGGCTGCAAGGAAACATTTACTTTAATACATGTACATTCAAATTTTGCATCATAACATTTAGTCTGGATATCCTCAAATGAAACAAGTTTGCTGTTTAGAAAAAACACCATCTTATAAAAATAGCCAACAATTATGGACTCCCACTAATAAATGTGCACAGTAACTGAACAATAAAGTACAAGTGAAGACATTGGCTCGTCATAAATTTGTAGATTTAAACCTGCACTCCAATTGGCAAAATTACTCACTATCTATTTAAACAATAGAGTGTTTCTGTCAAGGAACTATTGGCTGATACTTACCCCGCAGAACAGTTCTTAAAACAAATATTTGCCCGAGAAGCGAAGCTTCAAGGGCAAATATGCTAGTTTTAAGAGCATCAAATTTCCAAGGGGCAACCATCAGACCAATAGTTCTGAGACGTAAACACTCTATTGTCTTTATTGTTCACCACTAAATTTTCTTCTGCGCACCAGTTCAAAAATCATATTGAATTTTTCAACTTTTCTGGATGAAAGCTGTGAAAGCCAAATGTAAAATTTAAAAAAGAAAATGAACAAAAACCCTTTTAATACAATTTCAATTGTTTACTTTCTATAAGTCCACTTGTTTACAGAAATATTTTCATGGATGAGTACTATCCATCTGGGTATTTTCCTTGGAAGGGCACCATGAGCTGATAGTGTCTCTCCGCAGATGAACACTATCGTGTCACATGATCAATTTAAACCAATAAGAATCGGAGAAAATTTAGTGGTGAACTATAATGCGTGATAGATAGTCAGTAGTATAGTAGACACTTCTGAAACTAAATGGAGGCAGATTCCTTTCCTTTGTTTTAGTTCGGTCCAATTTTGTTGAGTTTTCAGATACCTCTCATGTATGTTTTACTGTGAAACTCACAAAACCATGAACACCAAAATGTTTGATACGGAATTTGTTATTGTGAAGCGAGGAAAAAGCCAATTAGACGCAAAAAACTAAACTGCAAACAGCAATGGTAATTTGGTTTGTGGTTTTGAGGTTTGCTCGGGTGTCCTGATTTTCATTATGATTGGTCAATACACACAGTTTTTTGACTCACACAGTAATTAATAGTTTTGACCAGCTTTTATAATTAATTTTATAATAATTATTGTAAAACATAAATTCAGGGATGGAAAAAGGAAATACAGACTAATAGGTTAATTTTGAAAAGCATTCCCTGGCACTCCTTTCAGTTTTGGCTGGCAAATTTTATTTCCATCACTTGCTGAAATTATGAAAATTACACAGTCAAGCATTAAAAGAACGTTACCTTTGTGAACACCAGCCAATAATCTTGGTTGCTTTGTAACCTGAGCACTACTCAGAGATGACCTTTCAACTTTTGCTGAAGTTTTCCTCTTGGAAGAACCTGATTAAAATGAAAAATTTATTTTCAACTATTAAAAAAGTATTATTATATAAAAACCAATGAAATATCAGGTGAACTTTAGCATGAAAACATGATATCTTCACACATGAAAATAACATGTTATCTTCACACGTGAAAAGATCAGTTGCTATGGTTACCTAATTAATGGTGCCTTTTGCAGCGAAAGTGAAATGGGTTGATATTTCATTGATGTTGATATAATAAATAGAGCATGACATGGCCACTTGGAGACGTGAAATTTCTCTTCTTGTGTTGAAATATTATTCGACACTTGAAGAGAAATTTTGTATCTCCCTGTGGCCAAGTAATACCCTCTATTTATTATTTAATACATTTGCACATGTGACTAATTGACTGCTAAAATTTAGTCTTGTCATGCACAACAGATTTGTTCCCACAAATTATTTAATTAAGAGGCCACTCAATTGGTTGTTAAAGGAAAACAGTGAAAACAAATTAAAGTGAAAGTTCAATAATAATAAAATTATTTTATTAACCACCCTCACCCTAAGCTTGATGGTTAACAAGGTAAACCAGGTAGTGACAAAAGGACACAGAAAATAATTTATTTCACCCAAAGCCATCAAGTACAGGATGCTCGTATCGGTCAGAATCAAGGAATCAAGTCCACAGCTTTTTCAAGTTCTCCCAGACTTTCACGAGTGTTTCTATAGATGGTTTTCACTGTCACGCAACGAAAAAATAAATCGAAAACTATTCAGTGGATAAAGTCAAGAAATTTTGATATTATAGGTGACAGGTAAAGGAGAAACTTCTCCAATTTTTGGGTCTCTGCGTTTTCCCAAACTTCAGATATTCGTCGAAATGTTTTGCGCAAATTTACAGAGCTCAGTATGGAGCCGCCATGTTGGTGGAGTTCTTTGCTCCACCAACATGGTGGCCGGAAAATAGTGCAAACATCTGGAACTTACTTTGGCTATCTAGGTGACTGATTATCTGAACTGAACCAACAAACATTTACATAAGCACTTTTCCTAACACTTTAACTCCTAAAAAGGCTAAAAATCATTAGATAAGTGTATATTTCTCCACAAACGCGATCGGAGTGGTATGTCACGCACCGACATAACTCTGAACTTCAAACGGCACTGGTTTCTAAACCAAGCACACTATTGAGCTTAAAAGTTGTAAACAGATTTAAGTTTAGATCCCCTTATGCCTTATGAGGATAAAAATTTTCATGGCTCTTTGGTTTTGGATTTTGGAATTTGATGACGTCACGTGAAAATGATCTATAACTTGATAGAAACACAGAGAACATGTTTTATATTTCTTTAGAAAATTCCACGACGGAAAAACGAAAAACAGCTTGTTTACTTTGACCACGCCATCATTACCTCAACTGCTCGTGCTAGTTCTGTATTTTTATTGAGATACAGTAACACAATTTTAAACCAATCAGCGTGTGTACTTTCTTTGGGCTATTTTCTAAATAAATAATATGTATCAAATCATTGTCCCTACTTACCCTGAGTGTGACTTTTGCAAATACTGGGATCATCACAAGCTGGAGTAGCTGCCACAAAGGGCAACTGACTGCATCTTACTGATGAAGGTGGCAAGCCATGGCTGAATGAGCCTTCCACTGGAGAAAGATAGCATTAACCCAAATTAAAACTCTAACCCAATTTAAGTATTGGAGGGTAGGTACATTAAAGGTAGCGTCAGAGGAGAGCAGTAATCTCCTCAGCAGTAAGGACGTCACCACGGGAACCAAGCCACAGCCCACCTCCAAGCAACCTGTCAACACAACACTGAGGAACCAGCGTGTTGAATGAATACCTCCCAAATAATGTGGGAGGGAGGGAAACTAAGCAAGCAAGCTAGCTAACAAGCAATGTAAACAAAGCACATGGAAGTGCCCCTGCAAACCTCCCTTGAACCCCACACATAATATTACAGAAGCTGCAGCATTGGCTTAGTTTTCACCTTGCCTACATTCCATTGAGATTCACATGAAGAATTACCACAAACAACACATTGATCTGTTTTCATGTTTAAGCACTATTAACCACAATAGACTTAACACAATAGCTATGCCAGTGTGATTGCTCATTAAATAATTTCATTATCACAACCCTTTGACTTGTCTAGATATTTTTGACAAATATACAGGGGGATGCTACCATAACCCCGAGAAGAAATAAAGTTACGTGTACCTTTTGGTCCCCTCCACAGCAAAATCCATAATGATTTTATTACCTACAGCTATGTGGACATGATTTCAAAGTAGTTATGAAAACAGAGCTTTGCATCATAATTACATATGAGTGAAAACTATCATATTTTGGCAAATGTATCAAGATTAAAAATTTTGTCTTGTACATGTAGATTGCAAGGAGATCCTATCCCCATTTTTTTCATTTCTCCACTTATCTCCAAAAATTAGTGAAAGCCCTGGTTCAAGTGGCCCCACTGTAATATAATGTTTCATGTAGTTTCCTTACAACAAAATTCTTTGGCCAAGTTATCAAGACCCACTCTCTCATGACACAAAGCGTGGTAGAGGTCAATGTAAGGTGTAGCCAAAGTTTTTGTATTTATCCAGCGACGTAACATCTGATATGGTTTATCTCTTTCATTAGTCTGTATATCGTCTAGTACATCCTGAAGAATGCCAAGTTGAAGTCCCACATTATTCCACTTTCTACCAATCTTTCCAGCCAGCTCATTTAGTTCACGGTCACTAGGTTTGCCTTCTTTAAAAGCAACTATATGTGAAAGAGGAGAAGCTTGCAGTTAACCAGTGATGCAGTGTTGTTACACATATAAGTGATAAAAACATCATCTATCCTTTCAGTGAAACAAATTTATTCCTGACACTTAATGCTGTTCACTACCATGCATCAAACAAGCTTCAGGGTTCATTGTAAATTGCTGTCAGCAAAATTAAATTTTCCACTCATTTTGATCCTTTTTGCACACCATTTTTTCCTTTTAGTCACTTTCATGGTGTGAGAAGTGAAATTATACTTTTAGAACAGGAATTTAGGCTTGCCACCTACGCAGGTTTCACTTAAAAACTAAAAACATTAAAGGTTGTTACAACAAGAAAAAACTTCCAGAAATTAACTTTGTTTCCAATTGCAGGTCCAAAGAAACTTGACAGCAGATTTCCATATTTTGTATGAACCCTGAAGCTTTTGTTTGTTTTTATTTACTGTTTGCATTGCCATGTTGATTTTCAAATTAACCATCTAATGATGACAAAAACAGAGTCAGTATAACACATTGGTAGCCCAGGCTATGCAGATCACAACTTACAATTTAACCTCCTGGTACAATTTATATATATCCTGATGAATAATTGGTGGACTTCTACAAGTCTTTTAAGATATTTATGAATTAAAAGTAATTAAGATGTTCAGCTTACTGTAATGGGTTCAAAATCCAATCTATGGTTCAAAAATACCTAATAAACACTTTGGCTCTTGGATTGAGTTTCATGGTTTCTTACCGTTCTGAAATGTTCTGCATTTCCAATTGATGTTTCATGAATCCTTTATCCCTGGTATTAGCAATGGTTGTTTTTTATCTTAAGCTCCCCCAACCCTCGATACCTAGTCACTGCAATTAAATGAAGTATTTCATCTGAAGTGGGAATGTACACACCTGTTTCTTCAACATCATAAGTTACTGCTGCAGTAGTTATGGTTTCTTTGGTTCCTTCCTTGGATCTTGCCACATTTGCTGGATCCAATGTCCCAGTCTGTGAGTGGTGTCCTTTCTGTTTGACACTTTCACATTCAACACTTAACCCAAGAGAATCTGTCGAGAAATATTCCTTTGTTAAACTCACAATACAAAAGAATGGAGAGGAATGTATAGAAAACAGAAAAACAACAAACTTGTATATATAACCTATTAGGCTTTGCACCATTTGCTAGACTTTTTAGGCGACAGACTCTTTCTGTATCATGTTTCAAACTTTTTCATTCTACAATTCTCTTTGTTGTAGCTTTCTATAAAAGCAAATTGAAGTCTCAAATATGTGTTACATCAGAAATTAAATTAGAACTATTGGATGTTAATAAAGAAGAGGGCATGACTATCAAGGTGACAACAATCCTTACTAGTTTCTGTATTGAACATAATAATGTCCTTTGTACTGCTAGGTAAGTTTATAATTTAGCTTTCTGCTAAGTTTTCACTAGCACCATATACTTGTTTAATACATATTTAAGGGCATTTAACCATACTGTCATAGAGATGCAACCTGCACAGTAAAGCAAGAGAATAAGAGCTTCACTTAGAGATTGATAGGCAATTTAACATAACGCTTACCAAAACTGATTTTCTGCATTGTTTCAACAAGAGAATAACACTGCTTTTGCCAGCTGTACTTCACACCATACTTTTCTCTAAGCATCTCACACTCCTCAAGTCGTACATCAATGTCTTTTTCTCGAACAGCACTGATTGCTTTTGCCCAGTCTTTAGGCTCTTCAGAAACCACTATCCAGTTTGAGCCAGTAGCCACTTTCTTGAAAGCTTCTCCAAGTCCTGAGTTACCACTTACAAGTACAGGCAGGCCTGCAGATAAGGCTTCAAGAGCAGTCAGTCCAAAGCCCTCAGTCCTTGATGGCATTATGGCAAGATCCACTTCACACAATAACTTGGCCAGCGCTTCTCTGCTTTCATCAAAGCAACGAACAGTCAACTGAGCAGGAGATATACCATAATCTAGGAACTTCTCTGTTACTTCCCTTTCCTTTCCACTTGGCGCTCCAACAAACATGAGATGGCAGGACATATCGTTCAATTCAGCAATTGCTTTAGCGGCAATGTCATATCCCTTAAGCTCAAAATCTTCACTATCACCATGCCCAAACACTAACACAACAAAATTGTTTCTTTCTTCTGTGGCTTGCTTTACTTCAGAAAATTCAGTGGAAATGCCTGGTATGAGAGTGATGACTTCTTTTTGAGAAGGATGAAGAGAACTGGAAATAGCATCTGCAAGCCTGAGTCCAACTGCTACCACCTGATCAGCCATGTTACAGAGTTTTACCTCTGTTTGAAGCTTGTCCTCACCTTTGGAAATGGCATCTGCATAAGTTTTGTACATTCCAAGTTCTTCAGGAGCAGTGTGGACAATCTGAATCCACTTACACTGACGGTTTTGCCTTTTTATGAATGGTATTTGTCGACCAAGAGGTACTCCATGTCCCATAACAAAGTCCATGGCATGGTATTCTGGAACAGAGCCCAACCAAAGAACTGGCTCCAAACCTGGCAGTTCTTCTGCTTCAACAAGCTGAACATTGAGACCAGCTGCAATTGTTTTCTCTTCTTCACTACACTGAGGGAGATAAACACTAACTTCCACATTAGGGTGTTTAGCCAACTGTATAGCAAGTTCTCTGCTGATGGTTGACAAGCCTCCTTTTGTTGACTTCCATTCACTACTTAACAAAGTAACATTCAAGGTTCTGTTGGAGGCTGAGGTAGGAGTTTCTTCTTCCAGGCCTTCCTGTGATGTAGAGGCTACACTGCCAAAGGCAGACTCCTAAAAACAAAAGACAGGGAAAAATTGATGCAGCTGCAACAGTGAGTTCAAAACCTGGCCTGAATCTGTCTCTTTTGGACTTGCCTAGCAGATGTTTTTCCTTACTTAAAGACCCAGCATTGACCATAATGCTTTTTGCATACATGTCCAGGACTGAAACTTGGCGGTTGCCAGGTTGCCAGTGGCAACTTTAAACACAGCTGGGCAACTAAAAGTTGGGGTTGAATTGCCCAACAAGTGACTATGATACAAAGTATAAATTCAGCCTGACGCATTGTGATTGCAAGTACAAACTTGAAATAAAAGTAAAATAACATGCAGTTTACTTGGACTACTTTGCTTTTCTTTTCCTTAGATCTTTCTTTCCTTATCCTTAGACCCTTCATCAGGTCTAAGGATAATGATGTCTTTGTTTTTTTTTAGTTTCTTCAGTATTTTAAGTTTCTTTAGGTCATGTATTTAGTGAAGTGGTTGCCAAATGCTGGATTTCACGTCTTACTTCATTGGCTTTGCTCTTGTCTGCAGGCTGTCTTTTAAGATATTGGTGCTCAACAAGTTCAAACTTTGTGAAAATGTGACTTTTGTTTAGATGCAGTGGTTTAATGGAAGTTCTCCTTCAGACAATTTGTAAGATGAAATGTTGAGAACTGTATCTTTGTGAGTGCTTGAGGAACAGAAGAAATCCTTGTTGGCTTTTCGCTCAGCATTGTTTTGTGTGACTTTATTGAGGATGGACCGTGTCAATGATGTTCAACACCTTATCAAAAGAAACCAAGATAATGCCATTTGATCTGCCCTGATGCCCTGATCAGACCCATGGTGGTATGAGAATATATACAGTGAGATATTGATCATAGACCTAACAATTAATTTTTGTGAGCTATACCTTGTTGTTTCGTTGTCATCTTTAGATTTTTCTGCGTGACTGAAACCCATCACTTTAATGTCTAATTTAATTAAACGCAAAAAGGTTGCGTGCACCAAGGGCTTGGACATTAGCAAAATAAAATGCTAAAAACAGCCTGTCACATATAGCTACAAATGCTTCAGTATTCCCTAACAAAAGAGAACGTATCTGTGTAGTACAAAACTCTGACAAGATGTGGGGCTGAAGAAAAGAACAAAAACACTTTGCAGAGTTGTAGTTATAAGTGCCTATGGAGGAGACAATAGGTCTAAAAGGAGGAACAGTTGACCTAGAATCTTTGACTTTATGCAATTTAGGTAAACCATATAGCCTAGCTGGGTGACAACTGGTGGGATAAATATCCCAGTATGTTCCAGACCATTTTTCTTAATCTTATGTTAAACCACAATCATGCCTTCATTGAAAGTTTTATGGTGCATTTGATCTGCATCGAGCAAAACAAAACGGTTAGAGAATACACGAGGAGATGTGACAACGTTAAAAACATTTATGAAGTTATTGGTGATCCTTGTCCAAGACAATAATTGAAGGCTTTCATGCAAAAAGGGCGTATAGAGCATTTTGGGCCGATTTTTATCTTTTGCAGGATCGAGCTAATTTTTGGCAGACTGACTTATTTTGACATTAAAAGCATCGTTGCGTAATTGTTTTTAGTGATATGCGCTTCGTTTTCAAGAAATAACGTATGCAAAAAACTCAGTTTTCCGAGTGGCATCTTTTGGAGCGAATCCTTCCAAGGTGGATTTTGACACGGCGGAAACTTAAACGGTTACTTTTAGCAGCTTCGACAGCACGGTTTTTTAAAATAGATGTTTTGATTTTTGAAAGAAGTAGAGAAATAGACCGAAAAAAAAAATTGACCAACCTCGTATCGAACCGGTGTCACAAGAAAACAAACTAGCATCCAGCCAGTTCAGCACCTTATTCGCTTGTGCTAACAAAGCGACAGTAAGAGAATTGCGGAATTATATGAATAATAAAACTAGCAGCAAATACCATGCTTCGGTGACCTCATCATTTAGCAAAACAAAGGTTTCTTTTGTTTTTCGCTCAACAAAAGATCTCTAAAAGATACGCTTGGAAAACTGAGTTTTTATAAATCAGTCCAAAATGCTATATACGCCCTTTTTGCACGAAAGCCTTCAATTAATTATAAAGAAAGTACTGCTTCTTGTCCAATCACCAAGGCAAGGAATAATTCTCATTTTCATTCCTATTTTTTGTCATTCTTCATTTTTCCAGCCAATATCTGTTATTTTTTCTTTCTTTGTCTTTGTTACCTTTTAAGAGATCTTAAAAATCAAGAAAAATGTATCCAATGTAGATTCATAATATTAATACCACAAAGACAGCACTGCGTCTCATCTGCTCAACAAACTTAAGCTCTATTTGTCGGGGTTCTACTTGGCTGGGTGACCAAATATGAATACCTTCTGCTGTAATAGCTTCTTTCTTCTTCCCTCATTTTTTCCTTTTCTTGGTTTTTTTTTTTTCTTTCCTTTGCAACGCAATATTAGTGACTGCAGAAATCCCAGCCTTGTATAATGTCTTTTCTTCTATTTATCAACTATTTGTTCGTATCAATTCACCATGTCCCTATTTATGTGTATTTCTTTACAATACCGTATGAGCAATAGTGAAACACCTCACTTGAATTCTCCTCAATTCTCATGTCTGCTGATCGTCTAAAATTTTAAATCACGGCTTGAATCATTGGGAAATTCATACAGCTCATCAATTTTGTGATTTTCAATAACTTTTTTCTTGGCAATCGAGCATGGCTAAACCTTATAAGTGGACACCTTCAGGAAATGAGCTATTTATGATAATTACCTTCTCTATATGAAAACATTCATGCAAAAATGTATTCAATACATGTAGATCATTTCTGTGGTAAGATGTTGAGTACTTGTGTCAGAAATTCAAAGAATAACTAACGTCTATTTGGAAAGGACTCCTTTATGTGATGCGCTTTTGTGATGCGCTTTTGAATATTTTATAGAAAAGGCGCAATACAAATAATAAATGTTATTGTTATTGTTATTGAAAAGGTCGGGTCATTGTCTTGGGTACAAATCAAGGATTCTGGTCTCAATTAGGGTGTTGATAACGAAATGTCACCATCCTTAGCTGTCAAGTATCCTTTAGGGTGACTCCCTATAGTTTTATGATCCCATATGCACTGAGGACGAAAGCTCAAGTAATCTGCATATGCTAGAGGATGACGTCAGTGTTTTTTGATTTTAATGACGTCAACATGAGCACAAAAAGCAAAACTGTCATGTGAATTTTCTTACATTCCCTTTGGTGAAATTTCGTAAAATTTGACAGACTGGTAGTAAGTATTTTACTTTAGTCAGGGCTTGCTCTTCAGGGAAATCTATAAGACCAGTTTTTTGGCAGCGGTAAAAGACAAAAATTTGCAAAAATCGAAATACCTGCCTTTGAAACCCCACTTTTTTTCATGTTTAAAATTCATATCCTGCAGGATGCGAGATGCTGTGAAATTTTTGGTAGATTTCACCAAAGGAATTTCAAGAAAATCACAAATAAAGCCTTAAAAAAGTAAAAAAACACATTTGTTTGAGCATTTATAATTCAGGACTAAAACCCGTAATTTTAACAGAGATGATAGTATAATACTATTTAACACATTGCTTATTACATGTAATAAGTTTGAGAGGACTGGGAGTAAAAATGAAAGCAAAAACAGCATTCAAAACATAGCACTTGCGCATGCAACGACATCAACGATTACCCTATGGAGCCACCTTCAGGTGCACTTGAAGAAATAATAATAAAAGAAACACTCTCATTTAGTTCTATTTTTAGGCTTGATCTCCACTGATCTCTCGAGAATGCAAGTTGGGTCTACAAGTGCACGTGGGATCCTTTCTTGAACAGTGGCTAGTAATTGAACCTATTCCGTTTTAAGTGGTATCTTTTAAGGGTCTAATGAAGCTCGAGCAGCACCCATATTAGTCTCGTTTACGAGTTAAATTCAAATTTTCCGACGAGCATTCCTGCAGATGTTTTGATATGGGAGTTCCCCCGAGTTCAAAATGTCTAACAAGAAGTGACGGAGTGAAGGAGTGATGGAGTGAAATCGTTCCCCACTACAACTTGGAAAATAATATTTTCCAAGTTAAAAAAAAAAAAAAAAAAGAATCTGTACGAAACTTGTATTTCCAAAATCAATGGCACCAAACCCAGTCAGTTTATTGCCGGATTGTACCTGTCTTTCAAAGCCAAAATTGATTAACCCGCAAGTTGCCTGAACCATATCTATCTCCCTATCTTCACAGGAATCTTTCATTCAGAACGCAAAGATTGGTTACACAGTAATGTCTTACACAGGAATGTTTCGAACTCTCCTATTAACTTGTGTCCACATGACTTTAAGTCATGAGCCAAAAAATGAGGAATAATGAATATGGGCAGGGATCCAACAGAAATTACGAAAAAAAAACGAGATCACAAACATTTCAAAACAGTTGGATGAAAGGGAGACTGTGGCTGGTTTTCGAAGAAGATGCAATGTTTTGTTCTATTTGCAAGGAAGCATCAGCTGTGGACATTTTACTGAGTAATCAACCTCTATGCACATTAATTTTTTGAGTTCTTTTACCATTAAAATCTGTTAAAAGTACATTACTGTAAATATAGTGGAAATCCAGGGCCGCTTAATTTTGACCTGGGCAACTAAGAAAGCAAGGAAACTGGCCCGGTTGGCCACCAAGTACTTAAGTTAATTTTCACTCCTGCATGTCTGTTATTGTTTTGGTTGACATGACAGCAAGGTGTACGTGTTTTCCAATGGTCACAGCACGTAATGCATACTGGCCAAAACTGGGTCTTTAAACAATTCATCCAGTTTTCTTTTAGGCCTTGACAGTTAGCATGCATACCCATGTATATGTGTGTCTTTGGGTCATTGTTTTTAGTATTGGTGACCCAAGAACAAACTTGTATATTTTTCCACTGCCCACGTCAAACTCAAATTCAAACAGTTCCAACAGTCACATACCTGTGTTTTTCACCAAGATACAGTAATGTGCATGTATTCAAGATGCATTAATTGTGACATCTTGATGATCCAAAGTTTGCACAACATGTAGAATACGGTAACATTCAGAACATAGTAAAAGTAGGATTTTACATCACATAAAGTTACCTTTGATAGCCTTGACATCACAGGAAGCCTTTAATCTTGAAAACTGATGCTAAAGAGAAAAGCAGAAATAATGTGAGTTAATTTCACAATAGTGAAACCAGCAAAATGAGATGTAAACCATCCATTTAGTAGGCACTCATCGTGGTTTATTGCAAATCTGGCAATCTGATTGGTCCTCTCATCATTTTCTACACACTAATAGACAATGATTACACCTGAACATGGAAGTTACCCTTGAAAAGAAATAATTCTTTACTTTTTACTGCCCCAGTAAAGTGGACATTTTCTAATAAGAATCTTGAATGACCAAAATTAAAACTCACCAAGTCTTGTTACAAACACCTTTTAACATCTTAAAACCAGACATTATTGCTTGAACTCACTCACTGACTGAACCTTTAAAAAAATGGAATACCAACAGGAGAAGAAAAATTAAACAAGAGGACTTGTTTGTATGCCTTGCGTTACAACTATGTTTTACACATATCATAAAAGTGCTGGAAGTAATACATGTATATTACTGAATACAGTCATGTAAATTTGTTACAAACAACTGGTGCTTTTATCAGATTAATGAAGGGCTGTGATGTTTTGAATAAGTCCTGACAATGTAGCGCATGAATATCATGCTTTTGTTGACAAACTGAGGAAACTTTCCAGAAACCAAGCTCTGCATGAAAACAGGGTCTGAAATTGCGCTTTCCTGGTAGCCAATGCAACTAAAAATTTTGCACTGGCGACCAGAATTTCACAGCTGGTCGCCAGCGGGCGATTAACTATTTCAAGCCACGATAATTACACAAAGCTAGATTTTCAGCCAAATTGATTAAAATAAGATTCAAAGCTGCCCGCCAATTGGTCACTTACTTTTTACCTTTCTGCTGCTTTTGAAGTACAAAACCGATTTTCCTGTTATTATAACTCTACCACAACGTTTCACGGCTACGATCAGTGCGAAGCTTCGCTGCCATGTTTTTCCAGTGGTTTCCCATAATATACGTATTGCGGGCGCAGAAGACCACATGCATTCTTTCGCCATGAATATTTATTCAGGTGATGTGGTGTCCAAAGATGTCCTGAACTCTTTCCATAATTTATTACACAGTGGAGACGCAACATCCGCAAAGAAATTAGTGGAAGATTTCGATATTCAACATGACGATCCATCGATCGTCTTAACAGAACGCGAAAGGAAAGATCGTTTTGCACATAGAGCAAAGAACCAAACGGCAGTTTTCAGTCGGGTACGTTTCTTCTCCAAAAGGTACAGACAAGAGAAGGTATAGTATTGACTCAAAACATTTGGCAGTCGCATGAAACTGCGTATATGGCTGGCATTCGATTCGTTCGTCATGGTTTTTCAGTGGTAGGTGTATAAATAATCAGCGTGTTTGTATTTAATCTTATCGTAATGGAAGAATCGCCATCATTGCGGCACCAAACGCGTTCTCCTCGTTCCGATTCTTAAAGGAAAAATTGGCGAGCGGAATTTTCCATCTGGTGACCAAAAATTTTGGTTTGTGTTTCGCTGCGAAGGAAAATTTTATTGAGACTTCTTGGTGACCAAATTTTTCCATATGGCAACTGGTGCCTGCCTAAAAAAGTTAATTTTGGACCCTGGAAAACCCAGCTGTCTCCTTTGGAAAATTGTGCCTCTGGAACCTCCCCTCTCTCTGGATTTCCAGTGATTTTTCTAAGGAAGGGGAGAGCTGGGAAAGTATAGACACATGTATTTTCTGAAACTAGACATAAAAAATTACCTTCTTTAAACTGGGTAATTATAGTGACAAGCACTTCAAAATGCGTTTTTTTTAATGCTGAAAATGAAAAGTCCATACATTTCAGGACTGCTGTATGGACATCAGTGGTAGCTTTCTAGTGAAGAAAACACTAGCGCACTGAAAACACTTTATATGTATGAGACAGCAACGAATTATGTATTCAATATTATCAACACAAAAAAATTGACATTTCAGCTAAACTTGTTACAGCGGTGCTACACAGTTTCTAATCTTATTGGAAAAAGTATAGTTGTTTATTTCCAGACTCGTGAAAAGCAAAAGAGAATGTATTATGAAACTGTGATGATGCATGGAATGCAAATGAACAAAATTTTAAAAATAACATTTACTGACAAGTTAGTGACTTGATTTTGCATATTTATCAGTTTAGTGGATCTTAGATGATGCATGAAAATGCAAATTAACAGAACTTGAAAAATAACATCATGACAAGTCTGTAACTCAATTTTGCATATTTAATCGTTTAATGGATCAGAGCTGTAACAGTTAGTTTTTACAATTTTACTTCAATGCATTTTATGATTATCAGAAAAGCAAAACAATATGAATTTTGTGTAGAATCTGACAACTACATACTAGCAATCTCTCTGAACTGGTCTCAAAAAGATGACGTGGCCATCATCAAAAAGACTAGTGATCCAGAAACTATCCATAGCCTCCCCACCCTCCACATGCAAGGATTATTGGTTAGAACCCCTCCCCTCTAGAAATTCCGGGTTAGCTTCATACTTTCCTTACAAAGTTTTGGCTTTTGAGATCACCCACCTCCTCAGAATTTCCAATAACCTTCCACAGGATGGCTATGAATATTTTCTGGAACTCCACACTCCAGAACCAGGGAGTGGCTGTGATCTAGTTATAATCTACACTGTACTTCTGTCTCCATTGAAAGGTTTTCAAGTCTACATCTTTACCATCTATCGAGAAAGCTAGCCAACATATTCACAAACTTGGCAAATACATACTCTGTTCTAGACAAACAATAATGAACTCTAAGATTGGTCATCAAGTGTCCTAATACTACACAGAGACAGCCAAAAAGCATGACGTCATATTAACGCATAAATTCAAGGGGCTTTCAAGTTGGAAGGGCATTAACAATGAAGAACTAGAATTTTGTGACTTGCGAAATTAACTGAATCAGATCAAGCCCTATAAACCGATTGCAAATATGGCGACGATGGCACCAAAGCGAGGCTATTCGGTAGCAACTGTTGCTAAGGGCCGATCTCGTTTGTTTTCAAATACTAGTTTCCCGTCTATTAGAGTTTCTTAAGGCCGATTCCCAGTGTTTCTCTCTTCTGAGTTGAGAAATTTGAAAAAAATGCGATCAAAGTAAGGCAATTCTTTACTTTCAAAGAGTTTACAGTTTAGAAATTACGCATTGAATCCTGTTTTGTCGTGCTAGTGGCAAACGCTCGATTTTGTTGAAACGGTTGCGTACAGAATACGTTCAGAATATAAACACAAGTGTTATTTTTCAATTCTTTGCATTCGAGGCTTCATTAAAGCTTTAAAGTTGAAAACCGTGTTCTTCAATATCTAAAATTTGGGCTGAATAAGTGTCATTAAGTTTTTTCCAGCGTTAGAACATGCCTGATAACTGTTCCGTGCCACTGTGTTGTAAGAGTGGATATCGAGTAAGGCCGGACGGAGAAGAGATCACATACCACAGCCTTCCAATGACTGATCCAGAAAGGCTTAAGGTATTTTTTCGATCTCTATTGATTTGATACACTTGCTGTTACATAAATTGTGGTAATTTTGTTTCACTTGTCTTATTTCATAGACTTGGCTTGTAAAGATTAAACGAGACGTATCCACAACATTCCAGATCACGAAGCGAACTAAGATCTGCTCGTTGCATTTCAAACCAACTGATTTTCGGAAAGGCTTAACAGGTCGCCGAGTTTTAAAACATGATGCTGTTCCCTCAAGTTTTCAATGGTCTGCACCATCTCCTAAGAGGAAATCACCACGTAAGCGGTCACAACCTCCATCTTCATCGGCTGAAATGCCATCCTTTAGTAGCGTGAGTGAAGCAGACAGCGATACTTCCACTCTGGATGAAATCGACAATTTACGCACGCACATTGCAAAGTTAGAACAACAAGTCAATTCACTTGAGCTCGAAAATAAACAACTTTTGAAGAACGTTGACGAACTTCTCGAAAGCCAGTTTGGCATAGCACGATTTAAAGAGTCGGACTCTGATATCAATTTTTACACGGGATTTCCTAATTTCCAAACCCTTCTGGCTTGCTACAATTTTTTAAACCCAGGTGAGAATGGTTCTAACATTGTTTATGTTAACAGTGCGAAGGAGGACCTAGAGTTTTCATCATCAATTAATGCAGATGGCTTTTTGGGAAATAAACCCAGCCCACGTCGAAAACTCAGTACCCTGGACGAATTCTTCCTGGTGCTTGCGAGAATGAGACTTGGGTTATTTGAACTTGATTTAGCCCACAGATTCAGGATACATGTTTCTACAGTAAACAGGATTTGTATTTCCTGGATCAATTTTTTGTACTTAAAATTTGGCTTCCTTAACATCTGGCCAAACAGAGAGGCAATAGATAAAGCAATGCCTCAGTCTTCAGGGATAAGTATCCAAAGACAAGGATCATTACTGATGGAACAGAGATCAAACGTCAGACCCCTTCTTCCCTAGTTTTACACAGTGAAACCTATTCTTCGTACAAGAGCCATACAACATTTAAAAGTCTGATTGGCATCGCACCCAGTGGCCACATAACATTTATTTCCCAACTCTATGCAGGAAGTATTTCAGACAGGGAGCTCACAGTAAGGTCAGGGTTACTCAACTTGCCTTTTGATCAAGGTGATGTGGTGATGGCTGACAAGGGGTTTACCATTTCTGACCTGCTTGAACCTATTGGTGTTGGCCTGAATATCCCCCCATTTCTTGGTTTGCGAAGTCAACAGACCCCTTCAGAAGTTATTGCCACTCAAGAAATAGCTTCAGAAAGAATTCATGTGGAAAGAGCTATAAACAAAGTGAAAAACTTTCACATTTTTAATCAAGTCATTCCATTGTCTTTAGCTGGTAGTCTAAATCAAATGTGGACTGTTTGTGCCATGCTTACCAACATGCAAAATCCCATTATTACTTAGCCATCACTTTTAACATTAGTATATACCACACAAGTGAATAGTGCTTTTCACGTATGCTGATTGGTTCAAAGTGGTGATTAACAAAGTACTATATACCTCTGAGCAACTAAAGAGAAACAAACTGTCTTTGCATGTCGCTGTGTTTACCAAAAGTGATGTTTTGGTCTAGTAGTTATTCAACTTGTGTGATATACACTAAAGCACTGGTTATTCACCTCAGTCAGTGAATGTGGTAGATATTTACCTTGCTGCTTTGTAGCTTGGTAAATATCCACCACTGTTCACCTCCACTTCAGTAAATAATTGTTAATTAACAAAACTATTTTGAGTAACGACAAAAAGAAAACTGGAAAAAAACCTTGTAAATTATGTTAATGTGTGATTTCAGAAAATACAAATACCCACTCCGTTGATTTTAGGGAAGTCAGTTGGCAGGGGTGGTGAGAGGGAGGAAAAGGCTCAAAAGCCAAAATATTTTATTTTTCAAGTGAAAGTGACAATTCCAGAGAATTCAGGGCAAGGGGTTTCACCCAAAAAGCCTTCTATGGGGAGGTATCATGTTTTCTGGAACAACACAATAAATAATTGGTGGCTTATTACAGTGCAATTACTAGGTTTCATGTAAAAAGTTTAACATGATAATTTCTACTTAATTTCCACTGATACTACTTGATGTTGCAAAGCGCTTAAAAAAGAACTGTTCTAATTTTAACAACATGGCAGCAAAAAACTCAGCATCAAAATAGATACGTTCGATGACCATTCCCTGAAAGGTGTAGGTGACAAAGTCACACCACTTTGCCCCTGTTATCCCCATCTGCCCTTGGACCTGACAGTAGTATTTGTGGTTTTCCTTTAAAACCGGGAAATCATCTTTCATTTCCAAATGAAATTGATCATCACCAGCAAATGCTGTCTCGGGTGTGACATTTCTATGTTTGTAGGGACATTTAATTTCAAGGATCCCATATGGGTTGTCCTCTGTCACATCAATAACTTTTGCATCTGGTGAGCAACCAAGGAATGGAAAAGCAGGGTTTACCACAAATCCCGATGGAAACGTTTTTACAGGATGCCCACTGTGCTTTAGATAGTTCTCATATTGCTCTAGGGCTTTACTTTCATACTCAATCCTGTGTTTCAAGGGTTCAGGTAAATTCCTCGAGTTGCTAGAGGTATTTCCATCCCCAACAAGGCCCTTGAGAAAAGCATTACTGACAGATTTTGGACTTAAAATGTCTCCAAATGTCGAAGCTGTCAATCTCAGTCTCCTTTCACTCCACCATCGACTGTTATTTCGCTGTGACTGTGTTTCAGATTCAAGTGAATTAGCATCCTGTTCACTGATTCTTAGAGAATCATAAAATTGCTGATGTTCTGAAGTGCATTGTGACAATAAACAGGGGAAGATATAAAGATACTGGGAATGAACGATAATTTGTGATAGGTACAGTGTTGCTGTTACATTGCTTAGACAAATCAACATTGCATGTAACTTTGAAATTTCCTTCAGTGGGTGCCATTTGATAGCTAAGATATCCTCCCAAGGGTGCAGGCCCAGCTCTAGTGGGTACACTTTTACCCCCAGTATTCATGTACAAACTAAGCCCAAAGTTCTTGTTGATGTTTTGCAAATGGGCTTTGAAACTTTCAATCTCTGTCACTTGGGGCTGCCTTAACTGCAGGATACAATGAACAGACAATACCAGGTAAGGACTGTACAGAAGTGCTTCCTGACGCTGTTGTGCCTAGTTTGGGTTTTTTAAAGACCATATTCATCAATGGTTCTGATGAGATGCTCTTTCCTCTAGGCTTGTGCCACTGCTGGGGAAGGGAGGTGCACACCAAATCATCTGGGACTGATTTAGTTTTAGTCAAGTAATAGTGCGAAACAAGATACATTAGGCCTACCGCATGATTACAAAAGCCAAGAGATCCAGCCACACAGGTGCACGATGATGCCAGGACATCAAAAGGTTGTTCAGTAGAAATTGCTAACTTGATTTTATGTGGGGATTCACTTTTCCGAAGGCTTCGATAGCAACGGGCCCTGAAGTAAAAGGTTTTGCTTTCTCTGTGGTGCTTGACTAAAACATTATGGAGATACCCTTCAATAAAAAAATTGACACCACGCTCAAACGATTTCATGACCATGTAGTCAGGGGAATGCTGAATATTTTTACCAGAGTTTCTAATATACTTGACAATAGAATTGAAAATGAAGGGGGGAAGGTCGTTCAGCATTTTGTCCATATCGTTCTCTTGGGGACAGAACCGAAATTTTTCTTCGTTCTCTCTGACAAGATCCGAATCACTCTTGCTGATTTGAAAAGGTGAAACAGCTTTCGCTTGATCGCCATTATCGTTTTCCCGATCGCCTGTTGCCACGGCAGGGGAATTTTTTAAGACTTCTTTTACTCTACAAAAGGAAGTGAATGAAGGACGCTTAACTTAAACTAGTCATCAGACGGACAGAGACAATGAAATGAACGTAAAATAAATGAGTTGAAAATTTATTGATTATCAACAGTCTCAATAATGCTTACTTTGCGACTAGCTGTGCCTTCAATTTTAATCCTTTGAGGCTCACATTTCTGCTGCGAAGAAGCTCTTTAAGTTTGTTTACATGTAAGTTCTCCACTGGTCTCTCCATGCTTATTTAGGAAACAAAAAACATACAGTAAAAGTCAATGAGGCATTTCAATAAACATCGCCATTGTGTTGTCGCCGCAAACTCAAATATGCATAACAATACAAATGCAAACGCTGCTTTTATAATAGCACTGACCTTTATAACTCCTCTCAGATGTAACTTGGTAATATTTCTTCGCATATCTCTTTCAGAATGGGACTTTCTTTCCGTGTAGAAGCTGTAAAGATTTCTAAAACGTTTATAAATCGACTCGCCTTTGCAAAGAAAACACATAGTTGAGCAACGGTTACTACCGAAAAGCCTCGCTTTGGTGCGATTGTCGCCATATTTGCAATCGGAGTATTCGTCTGTGATTCTTTCGAGTGTTCATATAAGTAACGCAAAAATTAAAAAGAACAAGCGTCACTTAACAACTACATAGAGGAATGCATGCAAATAAGCTTAAACAAACTATGATCCTGTTGTCTGACACTAGCGATCAAACAAGCAGTAAGCGCTGAGATCGCCATTGCACAGGCTAGTTAATCTCAAGATACCATTGTCACACATCTAAAATGATTGATAAAGATCTTAATACTAATCTGGAAACTTCAAGCAGACGCTAGAGAGTAAAACTAACGAAAACTCTGTGAACGCTTACCTTCAATTCCTTGATCGATCGACGAGCAGACACAAACGCACGAGGCAACCCTCTTCACAACTAAACAAACGTTCTTCGCCGCTAAATTGATGGGCAGGCTACATGGTGACGCGTTTGGTGAAAAGATGAAATCACCCCATGATTGAAGACTACCATTAAAACCGAAATCAACCTCAAATAAAGCGCCTTCCCCAAATTACAGAAGACGAGCAAGTCAAGGCTGAACTTTCTGCTTTGGTGGGCTTTCCCAGAATTCCGCGGACAGCTTTCGGTTTGGATATCGCTTTCTCTTATTGGTCAATCACTAACCAGGGGCGGGGAGAACACTCTGCGCGCCTGGCACTTTTTGTGGATCTGACTTGTTGGATTTGTTAGACTGGATTATGGACTACAGCAAAAGGACTGTAGCCTTTATTAGACTGTTCACAGCCTTCTATTTTCTCGTATTTTTATTTGATTTTACCCCCGGATAGAATCGTGAGACAACTGGACGCCAGCGCAAAACGGATGACTTGACTGGGTAGGGGTTAGGGACCGCTACTAACGCTTTTGGTGTTAACATTGGACATAAAATCTGTCATCCCGTGCTTGCGACAAGTGCGACCCTTTTGTCGCGACCAGATATAACTATGTCCGAAGGACCTAAAGATAAAAAAAGCCAATGTGCTGCCTCTTTTTACCAAAGATGTCTACAGCTTCTCTATTGTTCTTGCACGTTTAGCTCGCAAACCCCACCCCCCACCCCCGCGTGCTTCGTGCTCGCTTCGCTCACTTTTTCTTTCACGTGCGTAAATAGAGAGGCCGTGAACAGTCGAAGACTTTCTGCGAACTCGACTGCAGTCTTGGACAGGAGTCTCTTACTTTCAAACATTTCCACGCTTTTATCCGACTGAAAGGTTTACAAGAGACACGGGTGCTTACCATTTGTCAGAATGAACCGGTTGGGATGACTGTTGAATAATGGTAAGGGTTTTCCCGGAATCGCCAACCAAACCAAACGAGATGGCGCTTACCACATGCATTTACAATTCCATTTCCCGTAATTGCTTTCGGTCGATGAGAAATTGGAAACAGGAAAATGTTGCAAATAACGAGGAAATTTCCCCCGTTCCGCTCTGAATGGAATGAAAATAACCACTTCTGGAGGTAGTCTATGATTTCTGAACAGATTTTCCGGATTTTTTGGCTAAATAGCAAGCACCCTTGATAAACGCGAGGGGCGTGTCCCTTCTGTATGCCGTAAGATTATTATACTAGTCTACTTCACAGCCACTCCGATGTCACCCAATGCTCCCCAACCCCTCGCGTGGGGACAAGGAGCTTTGTGTAACTTCGCCCGAGAGGCTGCGGAAACTAGAAAGTTACGTGTCTAACTCAGGTATTGGAACTCGAGTTATAAGCACTTTTCACTTTCACGAGGGACACGAGGAGCGCGCGGAGAACTCAAGGAGCGTGTTGCATCAGTCTTCCCATATCACGTGGGTTACGAGTCTGACGCTAACAGCGCGCACACCCTCCCCCCCGGGGGGAACTTCATTATGGGAAGGTCTGGATGCTCGGCATCTCGCTCTTATTTTCGTCAGATTGGTCTCCTTTTAGGGTTTAATTCAAATTTTCCGACGAGCATCCACAATACCCCCCGGGGGAACTTCAATATGAAAAGGTCTGGATGCTCGACATCTCGCTCTTATTTTCGTCAGATTGGTCTCCTTTAGGGGTTTAATTCAAATTTTCCCGACGAGCATCCACAATACCCCCCTGGGGGAACTGCAATAAGAAAATGTCTGGATGCTCGTCACCTCGCTCTTATTTCCGTCTGATTGGTCTCCTTTAGGGCTTTAATTCAAATTTTCCCGACGAGCATCCCCGACCTTTTCATACGGTGGTCCCCTTCCCCCGGGGGGAAATCCTGCAAAAAAGTCTGGATAATAACTACCGTGGGTTGACTTAATTTTGTCTACCGCAACTAGAAATATTGATAAATTGTGATTATATAACGTGCATTCTGATTGGTCATGTATATCTGAACACGGTTATCACTGGATTTTGTTAGCTTCATTTGGAGCAATGGCCGTCTGAAACAGGCTCGAGACAAAGTTTGGGACAATTTGAAATTACTTGGGAATTGAAAGATTAACTGAACCTTCCGTGAAAAGCAACAGCATCCAGAAATGGTCATTTAAACAAAAAAATGATTTTATTAAAATACATTTAACATATTTCCATCTGATTTCTCTTTGAACAGTTCCAAGTACTTCTTATTTAAAGTCTCTTTGTACTTGCTACTTCATGTCAATGTTCCTCAAGTCTCTCGTTCTGACACAAAACAATTAAAAACTCTTGACAGAAAAATGTCCAAGCATCACATTTAAGAAAACATTGCTAAAGAGCAATGAAGCACACTAGGTGTCTGCTAGTATTACAATGATTAAGATAATACAATAGACCATTTCCATATATTAAAATTCAGCCTAAAACAATAGACCTCAGTACGAGGCTCTGGGGAATAACTACAGAGTTCGTGGGGTTTACTCCCTAGAGCACGAGGTCTATTGTGTTAGCCTAAATTTTAATATATCGAGATGAGTCTATTCATCTGGGTTTGTTCCTCAATATCAAAACAGCTCAGCAACATTGAGGAGTGGATCAGCTAATGTTTAGTTGAAACAATTTTCTTCCTGTTTTGCTGTATCAAAAACATTTATTTTCTTCATAGCTAAGTTACCTAGCAAAGGTAATTAGTATGGTGCTCAATCTTCCTTGGGCTGACTTTCTTGATATCACATGACATTATAATATTAACAGTGACAGGATCACAACTTGGCCAATACATTCCAATAACATTCAATTAAGGTGCCAGGCTGAACACAGTTTTTGATACCTGTGTTTCATTCACCTTTTTCTCTAAAACCCTTGATCTTTCGGTCGCCAAAAATGGCAGCGAGCAAGTTAACAACACAAACTTTGGATTTTTGATGGTTAAGCTGACGTGGTTGCCGTTGCCATGCCAACATGAATAAAAATAAAAAGGCCTTTAAAATTGGTTTTATTTGTAGAAAATCTAGTCATTAGATTTTCTTTATAATTTGCATGCAACAAACTTGCAATGATTCTCACAAGTTAACACCATTTTGCTAATAATTTAACAGAGATCTTTAATTATCCCTTGTTGAAGGTTCACTGGAATATCTTGAATTTCCTTTATTAAAGTTCAATTATTTTCAATACTCCAGTTACTTATTTCCTGGAGTATTTTCCTGCCAAATTTCGTGAAATTCTAATGAGTGGTTCTCGAGAAATAAACCTATTTCCGAGAGTGCAATTTTTCATTCAAACGCAATTTTTTGACTTACTATGCATGCGCTACATTTAACTGGGTTCTTTCGCTAACAAAGAAAGTGCTGAGAATTGCTGGGTTCTTTGCATCGTTACCTTTTCTAACATATCTTTGTTATAGAAGACTAAAGCCATTAATACACTGCGTTCAATTATAGAGAAAAATAGCACAGATAGTGCGGGTGTTGAGTAAATAAAATGATCGCTCTATTGGCAGCGTGTTTGTTTTTTGCAATCCTTATGCACGCGCTGAATTGCATCAGCAAAAGTGCGCACGAAACTGTGTTTGGCCACCTTAAGCTCACCTCACAAGTTTCTCGAGAATACTCACTAAGTACTGTTTTGTCTTGCTGGTAAACAAAAGCTTTTACAGGGATGCCAGACTGACACCTAGTTGGCAGCCATGAAAACATCAATGTCAATTGGCCCTGCTTTAGGATAGACCACCCCTTAGTTTATGGTTAAACAATAGCTGAACCACTCCTTAATACACCAGGGAGTGGATGCATAGTTGAGGGAACAAACAGGGACAGTTGCAAACACGCAGTTGCAACTTCACATTTCTATTTAACTACAAAAACTAAACCTTTACTCTTGTTCCATAGAGTTGAATAAAAAGGCCAAACCACGAGAGGTTTGACAGTGTTCACTCATTATATACAATATTTACACTGAACTGCATTATGTCATAATAAACAGGTATGTTCGTGGTGCAAGTACTAAGAGGTTTAGGCGAGAAGTCGTTTCAACAGCCCCAATCCCCCAAGGTTTCAAAAAATCTAGACACAATGTCCATTATAGTAGAAATTGTTTTCTTCAAACTCAACCAAATCTGGACAAAAAAGATGTACTGACTTGTTCAAAGATGAATTGTTTTATACTTGAAGTGGATTTTCTAGTCTTCAGGGACATTGAGAACAACATCATAGTAATTGAAAAACAAGTACTTTCTTTGATCACAATCCTTCCTCCGAGAATAGACTCAGCCTGTGATTTTCATCAGTGATGTTGCTTAATAACATGACTTAACCCGAAGATGATGACTATCATGACTTCACCATTTTGATTGGACAATGACAATCTGAAAGTCTTTGGAAACTAATCTAAAAATTTTGTTCCTGGACTGAAATATTCACTCTGTAGAAATATTTTAAGCTTATGTATCTCAGCAAATGAAAAGAAATGGTCCTTCAGACTCCTTAGTCCTGTTTTCTCATGACAACAGACCTGCTCAACTAAGTAACTCGTTTTCTGAAACTTTTCCAGAAACAATTGCATCGCTTTCTTCGACATGAATGGAACATTTGGCTCAATTTCTCATTGAAAACTTCATTGATAACTATGAATCTGTCCATTTTCAACTGCATCATTATGAACATACAATGCAACGAAGCGGCAGCCAGTTTGTTAACAACGGCACACTGCAGGGCTACTCGCTATCTGGGTTTCTATCAAGTTTTAGTAAAAATCTACTAGCGTTCTATCACGAATGCCATTCTCTGATTGGCTACACTCCTCACTATCTATTCTGTTGTAGATAGTGAGTAGCATAGGGCCGTTTCTTGGTGTTTTCGAAGTGTCTTTGAAGAGGATTTAGATTTAAGTTTTGAACGACTACTGGATTTATACTAACAATTAGATTATTTGCTCTCGATTTCTATGCGTAATAGTTGACTTAGGTTGCGCCCTGGTTAACTATCAAGCGATAGAAATCTCGAGCTCATAATCTAATTGCCAAATAGAAATACGACTTTAACCAATCAGTGCAAGTTTTTTCTTTGGGCTATTTTCTAAAAACTATATATAATAAGCATTGCTAGCCAGAGCAACAATGTGCTTCTGCTAAATCTACGTGTTTTACTAGTTTATGGCATAAAGCATTGTATAAAACTTTATATGTGGCACTTGAACCATTCCCATGTTTCCAGCGCAGCAGCATTTTATATGCCCTCTGTGAACACACACCATTTTGGTGATCAAATGCTTCAAGCTGCGCGTCTCGAACTTTGAGAAGGTGACCAAGCGTCCAATAACAATCATCAGTAACATCCTGTGCAAACGTTTCCAGAACTTCTTCATCAGGCACACCTTGTTTTACTTTAGTTAACAAGAGGAAAGGCATGTTAGTCACATGAGAGAAATGGTACACTAAGCAATAAAACAATGATAATCTGAGAATAAATGAATGAACTTTGGCTCTAGTTTAGTAAGAAATGGGGTACATGAAAAGTCGCTCTAATGAAATTAAAGTCAACTCAGAGAATCACGCAACAATGTATTGCAAAGTGAGCAAA
Source organism: Orbicella faveolata (assembly GCF_042242905.1). Taxonomy (NCBI): domain Eukaryota; kingdom Metazoa; phylum Cnidaria; class Anthozoa; order Scleractinia; family Merulinidae; genus Orbicella; species Orbicella faveolata. Next base: position 2,926,246 of record NW_028301541.1, read on the forward strand.
GTATGCGATAGCTACACAAAAATTTTGCACTGATGAACTTCCAGATTAAGATCATAACTACAATGAATGAAAAAGTAGCTGGGAAGGTTGCTGAGATCTTGTTATGAGATAAAAATATCTTAATAGACCAATTTCGGTGTATTAAAATTCAGCCTAACACTAGACCTCAGCACCAGGCTCTGGTGAATAAATCCCACAAACTCTGTAGTTACTCCCCAGAACCTTGTAATGAGATCTATTGATTCAGGCTGAATGTTAATAGATGAAAATTGGTCGATTAGAACCAGACCTGGCCACGTATGAAGTTCTTTAATTTCTCCTCGTCTCCCCATACCTGTGTTCAAGTTCTACCGAAAAATAATGCCACTAAGCCCTTGGCTGACAAAAACAATAACCTTCCCAACACTATAGTCACGGGTTGAAGATACTAGTTAATCACCTTGAAGTTCTCTCAGTTGTTTAGAAGTTTGAGTATCAGTGCAGGATGATGACCCTTTGCCATTCTGTCACCAATTTTGTGTTGATTTTAGAACACCTCAAAAACATATGGAGCAAACACACTGCCAAATATTTTTAAGGCAAAATTTCCTGATTAATAATAATCATCTCTTCCTGTATTAATTATTTATTTAAGCCCTTGGCTGACAAAAAATAACCTTCCCAACACTTTTGTCACGGGTTGTAGATACTAGTCTACAAGTCTATTTTTATTTTAATACAGACCTTCTACAGAGAAGGACGCAGCAAAGCAATCATCTCCGTCTGCCCTCCGTCAAATTAGAATGTACAAAAAAGCTTTTTACTATCATGGCTATGTAGTTTTTAATCGTAATTTCTAGTTTTTATTAATCCTATTTTGTGATAAATTTTTATATGCTGTTTTTAGCAGAGCTCCGGCGGCCCGAAGTACTGCCAAGCAAGGAAGGAAGTATCTGCTTAGGTGGGAATCTGGAAGTTTTTTTTGGTGTTTGAGCTGTTTGTTTTGTGATGGATTTTCCTGTTAAGCCTGCCTGCTACGACTCTGTGCCTGCGTGTCTTTGTATGCAATGTCAATTGTATGATGTCAAGCAAATGGTTCGTGCCAAGTCCGCTACAGTGTCGTCTCGTTCACCGTTTTTACCTCGTTATGCCGTTTCGTTGTTGTCCCGTCCCACCATTGAGTCTGCACCATGTGCTGTTTCGTCCGTCTTGTCTACTCGCCCATCTTCGTCTGTTGCTGCTTCTACGTATGGTTTAGCTGATATTGATGCCCCCAAGTATGTTTGTGAGCCTGATTGTTTTCCACGCCGCCCGTACTTGTCTCATCCGCGTGTTGATTTTGCTGACCTGTCTTCGCCTTGTTTTTTGCCTGGCTCTGGTTCTGGTCCTGTCGTCAGCCCTGCTAGCTCTGCTGCTGTTCCGGTTGTCCAGTCCAGTTGTCCTGCTAACTTCGTTGCTGTTTCGCCTGTACGTTCTAGTTGTTCTGTTGCTTATGTTGCTGTTTTGCCTGCTGTTACGTCTAGTCCTGTTACCACTTCGCATGGTAGCCCTGTTAGTTCTGTTGCTGCTTCGGCTGCTGCTACGTTTGGTCCTGTTGCTGCACCTCGTCGTCTGTTCCCTGGATTTTGTACGCCTTTTTCCAAGCCGGTTATCTGTCCCGTTTTTCCTGTGGCTCGCTTTGTCTTGATTCTGCTTCCTGTGTTGCTGCCCACTCCGTTTGGCCTCGTCTTCTCGTTTTTGCCGTTTCTGCGTTGATTTTGGACTTTGCTCGTCGAGTTTGTTGTTATTTTTGGTCTTGGTTTGTTTTGGGTTGCATATTGGTGGCGAACATATTCTTTTAGGATTAGTCTGTTGACAGGTGCCCCTCTTTTGGGTTCACCTTTCGCCGTTGCCCCGGAGCAGTGTATGTTAGTCCTGTTGTCTGATGTTTTTGCCTGTTCGTCTCTCGTTTGTTTGTTTCTATGTTTCCTGTTTGTAGGGGCGGGGTTCGATCCCCTGGTGAAGTTGACGTGTTGGTTGCACCCCCGTATTTAGGCAATCCAGTGTGTGTATTGGATTAGTCGGTATGACCGGCAGGCATTGCACTACCGCCTGCCGATCACCTTAAATACAAAAAACATCAGCTAATAGGTTGACAGACATGCATCCTTGGTTTATAGCATCCTTCTTTGATCTTGGACACCATGTTAACTTGCTGTAAACAGGGCCGGGTTGTTCGGAAGCCAGTTAACACTAACCCAGGATTACAAAAGTTAACTGAAGTACATTATAATTTTTTTTTTGTATACAAATGTTTTTCACTACTTTTGCTTTGTGTATTTTGAGGACCTTAAGATTATTCAGACTCAAAACGGAAGGCCAAACAACATAAACAGAAAACCGCACAGCAAAACTCAATTTAAAATTCTCGCATATCGAAGGTAAGCTTAATTGAAAGGCCGCGTGCAAGAACGTCCCCTAGATTTTTTGGCCATTTTGAAAGTGTTCAAAAATAGCTGAATTTTGGCATGTAGGCTTTGTTGTACCCGAGAAACATTGCTCTGAATTTTTTTTGGCTGGGGCGCTCTTCGTTCTCGAGAAATAACGTATGCAAAAAGCTCAGTTTTCCAAGCGGCATCTTTTGGAGATCTTTTGTTGAACAAAAAACAAAAGGAACCCTATTATTTTATTGAACAGCAGACAGGCAGACTGTTTATAATGTATTCCACTGAATCTTAGCTGTCTTAAAGTCAAAGGAGAATAGTATATAGAGCGGAAATCTGGGAACAGATTGTTTACATCGGTTATTGTGACGTAAACACAACACGTGAATCGATCGAGCGGCAAACGAAATACCATTGAACGAAAAACAGATGTGCCACGTTAGAGCTCTGTCAACTAATATCTTAAGCATAGTGTTAAAGTACCTTGTGTGCCTGCCTGGTGGTTGAGAGGCATCATAAAACCTCGATAGACCCGTAAGTCGTCAGCACGTTTTAAAGAATCAAAATGTGTTCTGAAACTTCGAAGGTAGCTGATATACCGTAATCATGTTATCAGCTCGAGCCAGGCAGCAAAGTCCAAGAGCAGTTCTTGCCCAAGAAAAATACCCTCTCGTGAGTTGTGGCCCATTTGCCAAGCGTTGCTAGTGTCAAAGTTTGGAAAGCGAGAACTGGTTTTTGACTTATAAAATTTGTCTTGTATCGACCGCCATGTTTTCCTGCGCACGAGGTGTAAAGACCCTTCCCGGCATGCATTGCGATCACGTTCTGCTCGCGTTTCTCGAACTGGTAACTAGATTGTTTCGGTTTTTTCATTTAAAGGTAATAATGGCCAACAAGTAGCAATCGATTGTAACATAGATCTGTGATCCAGGTTGCGTTGATTTTATTTCATATCGGCATGATTTGTAGTGTTTTGAACTTCTGGGATCAGCGGACATGCAGATGTATGGAGACCCGTACGTTGCGCAGAAGGGTTAACTTGTTAATCTGTTAGGCGGTGCGTGACATAAAGCTACGATCGCGTTTGCCGAAAAATATGTATTTATCTCGTGATTTTTAGCCATTTAAGACGTTGCTGTATTTGGAAAAGTGCTTATTTGATGTTTATTTGTTCAGTGCAGATAATCATTGTCCCAGATAACCAAAGTAAGTTCCAGATGTTAACACTATTTTCCGGCTGCCATATTTTACCTATTTAAACCTGAAATCAACATTTTTGAGCTTATACGTAGCGTGAAATTAACATTTTGCTGTTTTCTAAGTGAAATCAACATCCTTTCCATCACGCGTTACGTGAAATCAACATTTTCACGTATTTAGACCTGAAATTAACAATTTTTAGCTTATAAGTTGCGTGAAATTAACATTTTGCTGTTTTCTAAGTGAAATCAACATCCTTGGCGTCACGCGTTAGCGTGAAATCAGCATTTTTACCTATTTAGACCTGAGATCAACAATTTTTAGCTTATAAGTTGCGTGAAATTAACATTTTGCTGTTTTCTAAGTGAAATCAACATCCTTGCCGTCACGCATTAACGTGAAATCAGCATTTTTACCTATTTAGACCTGAAATTAACATTTTTGAGCTTATACGTTGCGTGAAATTAACATTTTGCTGTTGTCTAAGTGAAATCAACATCCTTGCCGTCACGCGTTAACATGAAATCAGCATTTTTACTTATTTAGACCTGAAATCAACATTTTTGAGTTTATACGCCGCGTAAAATTAACATTTTGCTGTTTTCTAAGTGAAATCAACATCCCTACCGTCACGGGTTAACATGAAATCAACATTTAAACCTTTTTTGACCTAAAATCGACATTTTTGAGCTTTTACGTTGCGTAAAATTGACATTTTGCTGCTTTCTAAGAGAAATCAACATCCTTGCCGTCGCACGTTAACATGAGTCAACATTTTAAGCACTTTTGACCTGAAATCAACAAATTTGAGCTTATATAAGCTGTGTGAAATTGACATTTTGCTGGTTTCTAATTAAAATCAAAGTCCTTGCGGTTGCGGCGGGCCGATCCTTTGTTATAATAAACCGAGGCGAGACTTCGACTTATAACAAAGGCTTGGCTTGGCTGTTACAACAAAGGATCGGCTCTGTTTATCATAACAAAGGCCCGGCTTCGTTTATTTGAAGGACTCGGCGGGAAAAGGGCGTCAGGTATTTCAATCAAAGGTGAACTTTGTCGAAAACACTCCAAATTTCGCATGTTCAGGTATGTTAAGCAATGTCCCATAGTTTTTGCACTAAAGTTCGCTTCGTTCTTGAGATATTGCGTATGCAATAAACCACTCGGTTTTTCCAACCTGTGTGCCTTTTTTGCATACGTTATTTCTCGAGAACGAAAAGCAACCCAGCGAAAAAACTTCAGAGCAATGTTTCTTGGGTGAAACGAAGCCCACATGCCAAAATTCAACTAGTTTTAAGCACTTTCAAAAATGGCCGAAAAATCTAGGGGACGTTCTTGCACGCGGCCTTTCATTTATCGTGTTATCCATGTATGCATTTAAGCTTTGGAAAGCACCTAAAAAAGGGTTTAAAACTTCCTTAATTTTAATCTCAAGCATGACCAGAGTCGGCGTAAAATTTTTGCCATGGAAAAAACAGACAAAGCTTTATATGAGGTCAAACTTCTGGTCCTTTTTTCCCTTGTAAATATTTATGTTGAATGAAAAGATATTCATGTTATTGATATCCCAGCCAGTGAAAGGCAAAACTGTTTATTAAATTTGTTATCGCTAGAGTTCCGAGTTCTCTAGTTCCCAAGTAGAGCTGCCATAGATCAGGAACCGCGGTTTACCAGTACAATAGAACATAGGTTTAGCAACTCTATTGACCAATCAGAGCGTACGTAGTATCTCATTTATTTTATAAACACTGATAGACAATGACTACACATGTACATGCATGTTACCTTGAAACAGAAATAATTATTTTCTTTTTACTCCCCCAATAAGGCAAAAAAAATTTTATAAGAATCTCGAATTGCTTATATGAAAACTCACCAAGTCTTGTTACAAACACCCTTTGACATCCTGAAACCAGACATTACTACTTGAACTGACTCACTGACTCAACCTTTAAAAAAAACACAACACCAACAGGAGAAGAACAATTAAACAAGAGGATTCCATTGTATGCCTTGCATTACAACTATGTTTTACACATATAATAAAAGTGCTGGAAGTAATAAATGTATATTACTGAATACAGTCATGTAAATTCATTACAAACAACTGGTGACTTTATCAGATTAATGACGGGCTGTATTGTTTTGAATTAGTTCTAACAGTGTAGTGCATGAATATCTTGCTTTTGTTTACAAACTGAGGAAACTTTCCTGAAACCAAGCTCTCCATGAAAACCCAGCTGTCTCCTTTGGAAACTGTGCCTCTGGAATCTCCTCTCTCTTAGGATTTACAGTGATTTTCCCAAGGGAGGGGAGAGCTGGGATAGTATAGACACATGTATTTTCTGAAATTAGACATCAAAAGTTACCCCCTTTAAATTGGGTAATTATAGTGACAAGCATTTCAAAATTCCTTTTTTTTAGTGCTGAAAATGGAAAATCCATGCATTTCAGGACTGCTGTATGGACAGCAGTGGTAGCTTTCTAATGATGAAGAAAACACTGACACTAAAAACACTTCACATGTATGAGAGACAACAACGAATCAAGTATTCAATATTATCAACACAAAAAAAAATTGAAATTTCAGCTAAAATTGTTACACTAGTGCTACACAGTTTCTAATCTTATTGGAAAAAGTATAGCTGTTTATTTCCAGACTCTCAAAAAGCAATAGAAAATGTATTATGAAACTGCGATGATGCATGAAATGCAAAAGAACAGAATTCTAAAGATAACATTTACTGACAAGTTAGTGACTTGATTTTGCATATTTATCATTTTAGAGGATCTTAGATGATGCATGAAAATGTGAATTAACAGAACTTGAAAAATCACATTATGACGAGATAGTAACTCAATTTTGCATATTTATTAGTCTAATAAATTGCAGCTGTAACAGTTAGTTTTTACAATTTTACTTCAATGTATTTTAATGATATCAGAAAAGCAAAACAATATGAATTTTGTGTAGAATCTGACGCGGGTCCCTTACCCCACCTTATTCTTAGCTACCTAAGCAGCTAGGCTGGGGGGCTTCGTTCTCTGGGTGAGTGCGCTATCACCCCAATTCATTCACTGGGTGTGTCTGCCAACCGCCCAAGTTTCTGCTTTGGGGTTTGCATCCCCTAACCACCCAACGTTGTGTTTATGCTTTGGGGTTTGAGTCCACTAACCGCTCCACTTTGTTTGCAGGGTGTGTCCGCTAACCATCCAATTACCTGTCCAGGGTGTGTCGCTTCCACCCACTCTCGTTGCTATCCCAGGGAGCACCCAGTGTCCATGGTCCCATTTACTGCCAGATTTGTCTTGTCTTTTTTTTGTTCATACAATATTATGAGAGAGTGAGTTGTTGTTAACTCTAGCTTTCGTTTTAGCGTAAAGAATTAATTCAAACATGCGATCATGCAGCAAAGCACGTCTGCAAAATTTTCTAGATAAGTTTTTTTGCCTCATCTTGAATTAAATTTTACTGTTATTGAACTTCTTGTCGCATTTCTTTTGTTTGGTTGCCTTTATTTGGGAATTTTCGGTTTAAAAAGTGAACTGTATTTTTGCATATTTTAATTTACAGCAACCCTGGGGTTTCTTTGTTTAATTTATTCGCTTCGCTCAAATATATATATTTTTTGAGTCTTATTCAGCTACTACAGAACTCTTGAGAAAAGAACTAAGTGGGCACTAAATTAACACAGTTGAAATACGATTTATCTCAAAGTAATTGGCTTGTTTTTGTCGTCTTTTTGATGTACAACTCTCATCTTTCTTTTGCTGCGCTATATTATTTCGTCGCGCAGCAAAGAAATTATCTGACTTCTTCTTTTTAAACTGGTTTTTATGTGTCTTTCGCTTTTATTCTCTGGTGTTTTCTCAAATGTTACCTGTTATCGTAAAAAAATGGAAATTCTGTTGTATTCAGTTTTGATTTGTCCTCTGAAGTCAAAAATTAACTCATTTTTGTGTATTCAATTTTCTCAGCTCTTGTCGCATGGCAAAGAAAAAAAAATACATGCACCCGACCCAATTGATGCAAGCTGATTGGGTCATCAGCACATGAATAACTAATGAATTTGGTAATTAAATGGATTCTTGACTTTAAAAACTTGAAATTATTGAAAAACCGCTGTGCATGCGTAAACAACTGCAAATTCAATAAGTGCAATTTTGTCAAAGCGTAAAGTTCAATGATGCATCAAAAAATATTTGGAAACCATTATTTTAGGCGATCGTTGATTCGGCTTTCGGCCTCCTCAACTATCACCTCATAGAAACCTTGAGCCAATAATCTAATTAACAAATAAAAAAGCCTTTACTGTGCTCTGTTCTGTTGTAAAGCACGCAGGAAGCGGTAGAGCATGAAAGTGTAGGGGAAAACACGAGACGTAGTTGAGTGTTTTCCCCTACTTCTTGAGTGCTCTACCAGTTCCTAAGTGCTTCACAACAGAACAGAGCACAGTCGAGGCTTCTGTATTTGTTTTATGATAAAGAATCCGGTAATTTTCCCACGCATTCGGCCGAATTTTCAAACCAAACTTTATTTTCCAAATGGGTAAAAGTGGCGTCAGCCATGCACTGTTCTCCGATAAAGCGAGCTAAAATAAGCCAATCACAATCTTTGTTAGAATTGTTCAAATCATTTGATTGGCTAACGAAGCGACAGCTGTCAATCACAAACTGGACTTCAGCTATGCTTTCAGTTCTGAGTAGTTTGACCGGCTTTTGAGAGAAGAACGATGCCTTCAAAGTTCGCTTTTTACTTAATTTTTAAATATGGATCTATAGGCAGGTAAAGGTTTATAGTCCAGAGGAATCCGGCCATATTGTGGCCCATGAAAACGTGCACTTTTCCAGTGGAAATTACGAAACGAGAATTTGAAAGGAGCTACAGTTATTTACGGCTTGTAGCCGCATGCAGCAAGATTGCCCAAACTAGCATAGAAGTTAGAAAGACTAAACTGCTCCCACTGGTTCTACTCTGAGCACAGAAGAGAATATCAGAGTAAGCTTTGCACTGACCACTTGTCGGTTCACTTTGCTGAGATGACTGGAGAACGAGCGTTACTACACTGCATGTACGTGTTGTTTGAGCAGTTGGGCATTTTTACAAAAATAAAGCTTCTCATCATAAACAGAGACAGTTCAATTGTTGTTTTCTTAAGTATAATTTCTGCCTTCGTAACAAATATAATGTCTTTTATCGAAGCACTGTTTAGGTTGAGAATTTGTCTATTTCGCTACTCCGTGTTTTTGTCGGCGGGAATCTAGCAAAACTTGTTATTTTAGTACAGTTTTAACACTACTGTTGCTAACAATGGTCTCTATAAGCCATATTTACTGCAGACAAATAGCTTGTTTCCATTGCGTTTGTCTGAATCACTGGGGATGTTTAATTTGGGTCAAATTTGCCAAAATTCCGAAGCAAAAATTTGAAAGCCAACTTACCGTCATCAACCCGTGCTTTGTTCTCTGATAAAGCACGCTGTTTCAGCCAATCAGAGCGCGCGTTATATGGAAAGTTTATTATAATTGTTAACTAGAGACAGCCAAAAGGCATGACGCTATATTTACGCATAACTTCGAGAGGCTTTCAAGTTGGAAGGGCATTAACAATGGAGAACTAGAATTTTCTGTCTTGTGAAATCAACTGAATCAGAACAAGCCCTATTAGTCTGTGATTCTTTCGAGTGTACATATCGGTAACGTAAAAATTATAAAGAACAAGCTTCAAACGACTACGTAGAGGAATGCACGCAAATAAACAAACTCTGATCCTGTCGTCTGATACTAACGATCAAACGAGCAGTAAGCGCTGAGATTGCCATTGCACAGGCTAGTTAACCTCAAGATACTATTGTAACACATCTAAAATGAGTGATAAGGATCTTAATACTAATCTGGAAACTTAAAACAGACGCTGGAGAGTAAAACTAACGAAAACTCTGCGAACGCTTACCGTCCTTGATCGATCGACGAGCAGAGACAAACCCACGAGGCAACTGTCTTCACAACTAAACAAACGCTCTTCACCACTATATTGATGGGCAGGCTACATGGTGAAGCATTTTACAAAAAGATGAAATCACCCCATGATTGAACAATACGACTAAGTCCCAAATTAACCTCAAATAAAGCGTCCCCTGCTCGAGGCAGACGTACGAGTCAAGGCTGCATTTCCTGCTTTGGTACCTTTCGCTTTCCAAATTTGGATATAGCTTCTTTTTATTGGTCAATTTGTTAGACTGGATTATGGACTATAGTTAAAGGACTGCAGACTTTCTGCGAACTTTTAAGGGGGTCTTATACTCTCAGATATAAATTTTTAACCAGAAAACCATTTTTTTGGAACACGAAGATTCAACATCCCTGTCCATTGGCAAATCGTATTTTGAAACGATTTTCCTCTAATTATTCCTGAATTTACGTTTAAATTAAGAAATCTGAACACTTCTAGCTATATTTCAACATAGCAACACCCATAGCAACCATTGTTTACAGTCTAAAAGTACTCACAAAATGGATTCAATTCAGTACATTTTAATGATACTTCACACAAACGCTTTAAAGATGTTTAGTTACGAGAATTTTGCATCATGGTCCTGAACATTATTTCTTCTACCATCTTATACGGTCCTTACCCTTGGTTAACATTTCTATGACTGGTGTGTATTCGGGTGTTCAATGAAACATTTATGTAAAACCTTTAAATATACCCCTCCCCCTGCCCCTAACCTCCCCCCCCCCCCCACCCTAGTTCACAGGGCTAATTTGGGCTCTCGGAGACCGAAGTAAAACTTTAAAGCCTTATTTCTCAAAATGACCAAATAGACGAATCATCAATATCTTGCACACGATATCTCCACTGGGTTAGTAGTATATAGGGGATTAGACAAATACCGTTTCGCAGAGAGAGAAGTATTTCCCGATTTTACAACCCCCAGTCCCCCCAGTGCCAAAACCGAGCCTCACAAGCTCGGTTCGGATGAAGTTGGGGATTCCAAAACGGGGAAATGCTGGGTCCCTCTGCGAAACAGTATTTGTCTAATCCCCTATATACTACTACAGGGAAGGGAGGGAAGGGGAGGGATTCCTATTAGATAGAAACGACCCCGCTGTTATACCGCCCTAACAGTGGCAATGGTTCGAGGAACAAACAAGTGTCAACTTTCAGATGCCATTCAAAACCTCCCTCCAGAGCTTCGAGAGATCATTTACAAGGAGTATCTCGCAATAAATAGAAGGGAAAAAAAGGATTTGGGCTGGGACAAGGTACACGAGCATATTTCAAAACTGCCTTTCTGTCAGTACATGCAGCAGAATTGTACCAACGATAATTTGCCTTGAATATGCGAACTGCCGTTTCGAGGGTTGTTGTTTCCCCTGTTTCGAAAGGGAGGGAACTCTTCATAAAATATTGCCAATCCCACCTCTCATAGAAGACAGCATCGAGTACAAGAATTTTTTAAAAGTATGCTCCTGGGGTTATGATTGGCACGAGTGGTTCCTTTTTGGCAGGGAGCGTTGGCGAAAAAAGGCGGGTGTTTCCTAGTGAAAAACCTCATCGTCATCAAAGTAATCTGTCTCAAGCATAGCCGAAACGATCTCGCGCGTGATATAACGAACATTTTTTTGCCACTCAGGTATGAGATATTCGTGGGCGAGAAACGCAATCAAGTGGAAACAGACGAGCATGTTTTTATAATATGCAAATAAAACCGTCTGTTTCTAAAAGTCAGTTCGAAGCGGGGGGGTCTGTTATTTTTTTTTATCAGTTCAGCTTCAAGTCTGCCGCGGATGTCTTTCTCCAGTTTCTGAACATCAACATCAGCAAGCTTTCTCTTTGACGGTTGGCGAAGCATCTTCGCTTGGACATGTTCCTTCAGTGAGTTATACTGCTGAAACTCGGAAAGGATAGTGTCAAACTCGTGGGAAGACACTTCGTTGTTATTCAAAGCTTTGGAGAGCAATCTGTTGATTGTATCCCGCTTGGCAACGGCGAGCGTGGTAATCTCTTGATGTTTTTTTATTTTCGAATCAAGTTTTTTGCTGGCGATTATCAGCCCCGAAGAAACGAGAGCGAAACACCCCCCAGCGCCGCCAAGAGGAACTGTTGCCGGCAGGCCAACCACAGACACAGCGGAGCCAAAACTAGCGCTGGAAAACGCTGCCGAGAGAACACTGGAGCCGGCGGCACTCCAATTAACGAATTTTCCTGCCCGTTTGTATTTTTTAGCAACGAGACGATAGTGGCCGATCTCATGGTCCAAAGTGTTGGAAATCTCGTTGATCTTTTGCAAGCGGAAATTTTCAGAAGGCGCCGCCAGTACTGGATTGAGAGGCTCGGCGGGCGGCGCGCTTGGTAGCACATTCGCAGAAGACATTGTGTATATAAATAAATTTAATTTAACTCTAATTCAAAAAGAAGCTGGAAGCCCTTGAAATCAGAGAGTTCTCCATTCTCATCTTTTACGCTAATAGTGATGCTATTTATAAACTCGTCTGTAGAGCAGTCTCGCAAAACCTGTTGCGGAGAACCCTGGTAGCTTACCTTTTCAAAAGGCTTCCCTTTCACATCAAACATGGCTAAGACATCTGACCTTTTGCCATTGAACAGATTCCGTTCTTTGTCGATCAAATCACAATGAATAAAATATGTCGTTGGATATCTAAGCCATTTTACGAATGTTATAAGCTGCAACTTTCGCCCAATACCAAGCAAATTGGCTAAATCGCGATCAAGTTCAATCGGTTATGCCCCAAAATTTCTGATTACAAGCTGGCCAACAGGTTGATTTATTGCTGTTTCCAACTGTTTATAGCCATATTTGTCGAACAGACCGTCTATTTCTTTTGCCAATCTTTCTAAACTATAATGCCCTGGAAGTATTTTACTGATTGACAAAGCTCTATCTTTGTCTTTATCTCCCAAGGTGGCTGAACCTTCTTTTTCAAAGTGTCCCAGCTGTTGAATAAACTACAAGAAATGAGTTTCATGAAATGTACTTTCGGTATCGGGTATTCAAAAAAGATAGTCTCTCCGTTCTTTTGTGTGACAATAGTGAGAACAACCATTTTATATTTAACAAACAAAATTGTGTTCAAATACAATGGCGAATATGTGGGAAGATCCTAAGTTTTTGAAAAAAGCGGCAATCGCAAAAGAAAAGGCGTGGACAAATTTTTTAAACCACTTTCCAAAAGCGGACAAAAGCCGGTTCGTTTCACAAGAAAGCATCGACGAGAAAATTAACGCAACCGCAGAGGTGTTTTTCAAAGAAAGCGAAGGCTCGTTACAAAGCGTCTTCGGTTCAGACAGGCGGTATTGGAGCGCGGAAATGAAACAAGCGCTAGGTTTTGGAGACAGCGGGGGTTTTCCTTATCAATTGTCGCTACTTGGTTCAAAAGTTTCTTTGGCAATCCCTGCGGTACCTTTCGACGGGAAAGCGCCAAGCTTGAAGAAAATATTCAACGACGCAATCCAAATCTAGGTCACGCCTGACCAATATTTCACGACAAAATTCCGAGAAATATTTCAAAAAACCAAACTCAGGCACACTTCTTCAGCCGAATCAAAACACTGGTTAGGAGGGCCCGACATGAAATATTGGCCGCAATAGCTCAACTTCGCGGTTTTCTGCGCGACACAGGGGTGTAGAATTTCTCGAGAAATATTTGACAACGGGATAAATCTCCCCCCGCAGATAAGAGCTTTTTACGCCTTCCACGTGTATTTCACCGTCAGGCGCATTTTGTACCAGCTGGGAGGAATTCAGAGCATGAGCGCGTTGCCCGGAGACCCAACTTTCAGCCAATGCAACAATCATTATGACGTTGCTTCGTACAAAGGCTATGCAGCGAGTTCGGCATAGACCCCTCGAGCGATTTTCGCTTCACACACGGGCCAAACCACGGTCTGGGAAGCGTTTACGTTTACGCGTCAGGCGCGACTAAAACTGACTATAAATACCCGGGATGGAACAAATTCAGTGATGAAGGCGGCAAAGCGATCAAAGGGGACTTGATTTATTACATCGAGCCGGATGCTTATGGCGATTCCCAAGCGGACTGGTTCGCGCCAAACGCAGCATCTGGTTTGACGCAGGCAGGGTTGGCGAGAATCAACCAGTCAATCGAGGCTTTCGTTTATTGCATCCTGGGCGCGCAGGTCAACGTTCGCAGCAGTATTCTCGGTTCTGGCGGTCGGGCGAGAGAATCCCAGAGAGAGTTCCTGGTGCTGATGGAAGACGCGATCAGACAGCCCGACCTAGCCAAGAGCGTACCAAGGTACCAGCTCGCGGTGGATCAAGCGAAGGTTAGGCTCAATCTTGCTGTAGCCCCCATGGCTTGGCTTATGCCCGCGCAAATGATAATCAATACCGAAAGCACGATCGGTTACAACAACAAGCTGAAACAGGCGGTCTCTGGGATGAAACTGGGGGTAAACAACGAGGTAAACCCGGAGACAAAAAAAGCTGCGCTCAAACTCATGGAAGGCGGCCCGTCAAAAATTAACCCTCCCAACAGCCATCCGTCCAACCCGATACACAAAGCCGCAACAGCCGAATCAAAAAAATCAGCTTCGACCGAAACTCAGCAAGCACAACCAACGGCGCAAAAAATAGAGCCCAAGGCTCCAGATAAAACACCGCAACATGAAATAAACAAAACAGCTGTCATTATCGGTCTAGCAGGATTATCGGCTTTGCTGTTCATGGCTTGGCGGTAAAGTTAACGCCGCTTATTAAGATATTGTTCGAACAAAAAGGCCACCGCGGCAAAAATAAGCAGCCAGGTGTGCTCGGCCAGAAACCCGATGACTTGGCCGGCGGCTTTGAATAGAAAGCTCACAATCGATCCAATCAGCCCGGGCAGCAGAGAACCAAGTTTCGCGCCTATATCTTTTATCCCATTTCCCACAGCCTTACCGGTGGCTTTCAAACTTCTGGTGAGGGCCCCGATGACAGCTCAGATTGTGGCCCCGGCAGCAAGAAATATTGCTGTTACCGTCCCATATTTTTTGAAGATCTCTTTTACCCTTTCCAAGAGAGGCCGCGTCCTTTCCCTTTCCGCAATCTGAGTTTGCAAACGCGCGAGCTGCCCGTTCCTTTCTTCCACTCTATCTCTGGCAGCTTGTACGTCGGAGGGCGAGGCATTCTCATCTTGAATGATCGCCTGGTCTTCCTCGTTTTGGCGCTGCAGCTCGCCTTCCTGTTCTTTCAGGTCTTCCAAAGGCTTTGTGCTGTTCAGCCCTTCTTCCAGCGCATTTCCGTTTTTTATCTCTTCCGCAATACTTGCTTCAAGGCGGGCGTTCTTTTCATCTTGATCGTCCAGTTTTTTACTCTTTTTTCACGTTCTTTTCTTTCTTTTATCGCGTCTTTTAAATCTTTTTCTAAATTATTTGCCAGTTGTTTCTTCCTTTTAATTTCTTCTTCATATTCTGGTAGATCTTTGAGTTGATCAATCTTGGCCTTTTCTTTATTTAACCGCTCATTAAGAGACAGCACCAATTCATTCTGTTCACTCAATCTTTGTTCCGCTTCTGCCTTTTTCTTTCTTAATTCCTCAAATTCTTTTTGCTTTTTTCGAATTGAATCAGTGTTTTTGCTGATAATTTCTTCAGCACTATCTCCCAGAATTTTTGTGACGAATGTCTTGTTTAAGAAGTCTTTCCGGAAACCGCTCCCATCGTCTAAAACAATTTTGGTCTCACCTCGCTTCGGGCCAAGAACCACTATCTGGTTTTTATCGGAGAATTTGATGACCAGCTTGTCAACTTCGGCGTTGGGGTACCGAGCTTTGATAAATTTTTTGACATTTTGGATTTCTTCTTCTCGTAAACTGGGTGGGATAAGAGGGATTGCGGACTCACTAATGATTCCCGTGGCCGGGTCTCTCAAAGCATCCAGTCTTCTTCGAATATCTTCGATTGTATCTATTCCCGGTGTTCCCCCATAAGAAGTTTCAGGCAGGCCGGACTGCTTGTGCTGCATAGTATGAATTTCCATTTGTTCACCCCAGTGGTATGGGGCGCCAGGTTGGTAGGGAGTGGATGCCGTACCTGGTTGAAAAGTTTGGCTTCTGTTAACCTCTTGTTCGTCATCATCATCGTTGTCAATCTGATTGTCAAGGACCGGGTCATCGTAACCAAATTCGCCGCCGCCTTCCGCCATAGCAATATATTTCAATCCTGTTATTTTTAAATTAGAAAATAATAGCAGGCGTATTATACAATGTCAGTGCCAGAGAACCTTCGCCCAACGTACAACGAAAAGACATTGCACGCCATGCAGGCCGAGCGCGCGGTCAAGCGAATCACCTTTATCCGCTCCGAAGCCAAACCCGGCGATAAGCTGTATGTTTCAGTGCCCAAGCTGAACGAGAACGAGGTTCTGGTGCCGGGCTCGCTAGCGCTTCGCTTTGACATCGACCTTTCTGGAGGGCATGCCAACAACTTCCTTGTCCAGAACGTCACGCGGGCGCTCGTTGACAGGCTGGTCGTGAAGTTTGCAGGCACTATCCTGCAAGACACAGTTGGATATGACATCTATAAAACTTTCGAAGACCTTTTCCTTTCGCAGGAAAAGCGAGACGGCATGATCCGCGAAGGAATTCAGAGCGAAGATCTATGCAAGATCCGCTCAGGCGCGGGAGACAAGAAAACCTCGGGCGTCAACGCTGAAAACAAGCTGAACGAGGTACACCGAAGAAAGTACCGAATCAATCTCGACCAGCAGATTTTAACCAACCACGGCGTTTTCTACCCCCAGGCCCTTTACAACGACCTCACGTTTGATGTAAAACTTGCACCAGCTTCACAGGTGGTCAGAGGCTCCGATACAACCAAGCTGAAATACAAGCTGACCAACATCCAGCTCGAGTACGTAATTATCCGCAGCAAGACTCTGGCAGACGAGGCACGCAGCGTTTTCTCCAGCGGCAAAGAGTTCACTTATGACCACGTGCTGCATGACAAAGAGGTGTCTTTCAAAAAAGACACTGACACGAGGATCAACATCAAAGTCAACGCCCAAAGAAGGTCACTGAAAGCCCTCCTCCTACTGTTCGTTGATCCGTATGATGGGGGCGCCAGAGATTCAGAAAAATTCATCTTCCTGGATCTGACGAAAGTCAACGTCACGGTCAACGACTCGCCTAACATGCTTTTCAACGACGGCGTCGAAGGCGATGACATGTGGGAAGAGGCCAGCCGCTTCTTTGTGAAAGAGAAAAATAAAACCGAGCACATGAATGTGACAAAATTTTACACTGATGATAAGTTTGGGCTTGTGATTGACATGCGCTCCATGGCAGATCAGTCGATGCACGGTAGCGGTAAGCGCATTGTGAACAGTACAGACGGGGTCCAGCTGGAAATTGAGCGGAAAGCCAAAGGCTCAGGCGACGTGAAATGTCATATATTCGTCATCTCCGACTCCCAGTTCAACATTATTGACAGACAGCTGGAATCTGTACAGTATTGAATATGAACATGGACCCAAGCAAGATTCCCTTCAACGCTCTCATCGTGGGGCCGACGAATTCAGGCAAATCGAGGTTTGTGGTGAACCAGATCTACGGCCCTTTCCGCTTCAAGTTCGACTACATCGTCCTCATCTGCCCGACGTTCGCGCGCAACAAGACCTACTACCGAATTGGTGAAAATGATCCAAGAATGAGTGTGATAATGTGCGAGCAGCACGACGTGGAAAAGTGGTTGAAGCTAGTGAGATGGCTTTTCGAGGGCACCAACACTCTCATAATCCTCGATGACTGCGCTGCCTCCAAAGATGTGAAAGGGCGTACAGGCGAGCTGGTTAATCTCGCCTTTTCTGCTCGACATATGGGCATCAGCGTTTGGGTGCTGACCCAGAAAATGACCGGCATAACAGCTTCCTTCCGGGAGAACGTGGCGGCGATCGTTCTCTTTTACACCCCCTCGCCCAAGACCACGAAAGCCATCTTCGATGATTACGCCGGAGAACTCTCTCAGGATGAGTACAAAGGTCTGGTTTCAAAGCTGAAAGAGCGAAAGTTCTCTTATCTTGTGTTCTCGCTTAGCCACCCCTACGGGGTTAAGTTATTTTGAATAAAAACATGAAAGCTGAATATAGCCTTGAACAATGGCTGAAGAAGAGGTCGCGTTAGCAGAAGTTATGAACCTTCTTCAAACCGAGCCCGAGCCGTCGAGTGGGCCAGCCGGCGGTATACTGCCAACCGCCCCCGGACCTGACATTCCTGCTCTTCGTGAGCAGCTGGCCGTGCTGGTATCCACAGGCAAAGCCAAAGAGGCCATCGGAGTGCAGTTAACCCACGAGCAGGTAAAGCGCCTGAGCGACAAAGAGGTCGAGAAATACACCAAACGCTACGAGACATACGTGGGCTCAAAGACAACAGAAAGTTTGGTCGACAGCTTTATTTTGCTTGTATCCAAAGCGGTCGGAATGACCCTTAACATCAAAGACATCGATGCTTACCAAAAAGAGCTCAGAAACGACTACATCTTGAACAAAGAGCTCTCCAATCTGGCCGGCAACCTTGCTTTGAAGTGCGGCCGGTTTCTTGCTGCGGCCAACGCGGTGCTGATCACCACAAAACATATTGATTTTAACTCGTATTTGGAGAGAAAGGACGAAGTAAAATTGGAAGAAATTCCTCAACAGCAATCCTCAACTCTCGCTGAGTGATTGCAGAACGACCGCAGAGTTATCGCTCAGCATTATTATATTTGCTTAGCATACGCATTTGTTTCAGAATGTCTACCGAACAATCCGAGAGCGCACCTCAGGGAGAGACCCAGACAGCACCTGCCGTCGATATCACACAGCAAGCGACAACTCCAACTTCAACTACTCGCGTAAAAAATCCCAAGCGTGTGGCTGCTGGAAAAATGGTTGCTGAAAGAACGCGGCTGGCCCGGGAACAACAGAAGAAAGCAGCAGAGGCTTATCTCGCGGAAAACAAGGTGAAAGCCGCCACAGCTGCTCCTGAGCCAGCCTCGACTACAGAAGGCGAAAGCCCAAAGAGCTGCGTAGAAAAAAATAGCAGCCTCAGCACCACCCAATGGCTTGCTGTTGGCAGCTTAGTCGTTTCTCTGGTCGGGATTTATTACAAACGGGAAGAGCTCAAGGCCGCATTCGCCAAAAAAACGCCTGAGCCCGCACCTGAGCCCGCGTGTGTTGAGCCAGAACCTGCTCGAGCGACACGGCCAAAAGGTTTGAAAAAAATGATTTAAACTTTCACATGTAGTAGATAAACATGAAGAAAGTTGACGTTCCCCAAATTCTTATCTCTTCAGCAGCAATTTTTGGTATCGGGCTGTTATGGTACGACTTCAACGTAAAGATTTTTCATACAGTCCGCGATCTTTTGCGTGCAACATTGTTTGAAAAGGATGAAGAAAAGAAAATCCGCGATATTTTGAACGCATACTTGCATGACGAGGATGACGAGGATGAAGAAAAGACAGATTAATTTTGTTTTAAACTTTTGTTATTTTCACTTATATCAAACGCATCATGTCCGAAAAAAACAATAAGCTTGTCAAGACCGTTATTGACGCCGCTACTATCACTGGCTTAGCCGCTGGCATCGGCTGGGCCGCAAAAAAGGTTACAAAAGAGAATTTTACTTCTGATCTCAGCGGCAGTGCGATGAATTACGTGAAGTTCACCGCCGTGGTGGCGGGCAGCATTGCGCTCAAAGAGTACCTCGAGGACCAAAAAATCCTTCCCACCAGCGTCTAAAATTTTTGATTTGAATAAAAAAAAGTCTCTTATATTGCGCCATGGCAAGTCTTGTAAGCGTCGGGGATAATATTTACGAGGCTGTTTCGATAGCCGCGAAAGAAGAAGAAAAGAGCTACGATGAAGCAGTCAAGGGGTTTCTAGAGGTTTTCGAAGAATTAATTCTCGATCGCAAAAAAGTACTTTTCGACTGGGCTGCGGCAAACATGCCTAAAACTGCGGAGTATTTTGAAAAGAGCTACGGTCAAGACGTCGATGCGTATCTCAACGCTAAAGAAAAATACAAGACCGAACCCAAAACACTTCTCGACTGGATTGCGGCCAACGCGGGAATACATGCGGAAGACAAGAAGAACCTCGATTTACAGCTTCTGAAATAAATGATTTGAAAAAAAGCTTCCGATATATAGCACCATGGCAAGCATCGCGATTATGGTTGGCGGGGCTGTGTTGAACGCCGCGGCTTTTATCGGAGGCAATTATCTGGCGAGGTCGCTTGGCGGGGGCAACAAAGCTGCACTTGAAGAAAAAAAGCGCCATGACAAAGCTCTCGAGGTTTACCAAGCGGCTTACGCCAAATACACGCGCGACCGCAACAAACTTCTCGACTGGATTGCTACCAACGCGCAAATAAAGGCGGAGGCCAAGCAGAACTTCACCAACACTGACTATGCCTTCAAACTCTACAACCAGGCGCATCCTGACGAACAAATGATACCCCCCAAAGAGCCCAAGTTCTCAGATTTCTATCAGCCGAACGAGCAGCAGAAAAATGGTGAACTCATGTTCGTGGGCGCCGGGGCGCTCGCTCTGGGATACGCGGCCTTCCGGTTCCTTTAAACTTTTTTAACTCCTTCTTATAGTAAGCGATGGACGCGAAACTCGCAAAGATATATTACGGCCCCGGGGGCTATGGAAAGGAATCGCCGCGATAAAAAAATTAGCCGAGGCCGCAAAGGTACCTGAAGAAACCGCAAAAAGGTGGTTGATCAAGCAAGCGCTATGGCAGATATTCCTCCCCGCGCCGAGGCGAATTCCTCGACCGAAATTCGACGTTCCAACACCCAATGAGGTCCACCAGGAGGACCTTCTTTTTCTGCCGCACGACAAACTGCCCCGCGGGCGCAAAGTTTTCAAATACGCGCTGACCGTTGTCGACGTGGCGAACCGCTACAAAGAGGCCGAACCCTTGACTTCGAAAAATTCTGATGAGGTCGCCCAGGCCTTTCAGAAGATTTACAAGCGCTCGCCTCTGAAATGGCCTGAAATGCTGCAGGTTGACCCCGGACGCGAATTCATGGGCGCTGTCACAAAAGAGATGGAAAAGCACAAAGCATATATCTGGCGCGGGCGCGTTGACATTAACCGTGACCAGGCCATTGTTGAACGTTTCAACCACACCCTGGATGAGCGCTTGTTCGGGCACCAGTACGCCGTGGAAATGCGACTCCCTGAGGGAAGGCGGTCCACTGCCTGGGTCAAAAGACTTCCAGAAGTTGTTTCGGCTTTGAACAATGAGGTAACAAGCCTTATCGGCAAGAAACCCTCCTTTGCCATCAAAGAAAAATCTGTTTATGCAAGGCCATCGACCCTTTATTCAAGGCCTGTTGGAAAAAGCGAAAAAATACTCCCCTCTCTTGTCCATGTTCGTTATCTCTACCAGCCCGGAGAGCTTGAAGGCGGTGTAAAAAGAGCCAGAGACTCAATCTGGTCTTTGAAAGTTTACAGCATTGAAAGATCTTTTACCAAACCGGATCAACCCGTTCTCTACTATTTGCGCGACGGTCCCAAGCGCGGCTTCGTGCGTGAAGAACTGCTCGTTGTCCCTCCAAACACTACTCTTCCTCCGGCTGACGTGAACTAAATGTGAAATTCGATCGGTTCGGTGTGTACCCCATCGGGCAGCACCCACCGCTTGTCGTAATAAGCGCTCAGCCCCAGCTTCTTCTGCTCGTAAGTGACCATCTGCCCGTCCCGCATCCTGAAACCTCTGTTGGTTGCCATATCTTTGCTGCCTTCCAGCGCTGCCTTAAAACGCTGCCACGTGATCTCGTTCTGCTTCTTCGACATCCCCTTCGTGCTAAACTTCTTTTTTTCGCCGTCTGCTTCGTCGACGAAATAACACTTCGAGCAGAGCGCAACATCCGGCTGCCCTCGCACTCAAGCTTGAAGAGACCAGGGGTGCGGCCGCTCCACTTGTCCCAGGCCAGCCAACAGTTTTTTTGCGCCTCGAATTCTTTCTTCAGATCCGGCCGAACAATGTCCTCGAGACTCTTTGCAGAGATAGCCATGTAGTTACTGTCCGTGTCCATCTGGATCAGCTCAAAATCTCTTCTGTCGAAATACCTGTCAAGAAAGTCGTAATAGAATTCCAACATCCGCAGCTTTGCCAGCTGATAGACAGCGATTCCAACTTGAAACGGCCGTCTGATCGTGATCCGAGGCTTCCGGCTTTCCAACTCATACGCCTTCCCGACCTCTTCAAGATCAGAGTAATACGCGCTTCGCAAGGCTCTGTCGACTACCTTCTCGTCTTTGGTGTAAATCACGTTTGTTTGCCGCTCCAAAGCTTCAATGAGCTTCCCGTACGCGCTGTTTCCCAGCAGTTTGAACACTTCAGCGAGCAGCGCCTTGCTTTTATCCACGTCTCCTGTCCGGCGCGCCTCCGTCACCTGCTCCACGAACCAGGGGAAGATCTTGGCCGGTTGGTAGTCGATTGTTCTGTAAACCTTTGTGACTACCGCCCCGTGGTTCACGTACCACAGCAGCAGAGGGGCGTACACCAACAACCCTTCTGCAGACAGCGCCCCCACAAGTGTTTTTCCGTCTCCGCGCTTTCTGCCGGTTCGAGCTAAGTAATCGGCCATATGTTTCGGCACAGCTTTGGCAGGAACCTTTTTGTTGTAAAAGAAAGGACATATCTCCTCAAACTTTGGACGCAAGCGCTCTGGAATCTCGATGTCGACTTCAGCAAAGCCAAACCAATTCCCTTCTTTGAGCCTGTGCGTTAGTGCAGGAGCCGCATCCGCTTGGAACTCGCCGCTGTAGTGCACGACCCTTTCCTTCCCGCAAGGCATTTCTCTGAGCATGGTCGAAAGATAGAGGGCGTTGGCGTCATAACCAAGGATATTTTTGCAAAGACGCGGTTCTGATATTCGATGAGACCTTATCTCTGTAACATCAACTTCGCTGCACCTTGTGAAAACTAGGCTCGGGCCCCCGACAACAGCTTTTTTCAGCATCTCATACGCTTCTTTTCCCGGGCTGTAAAGCTCCGCGCCACGCTCAACCCCTCCCCGGAGCAAATAATGTAAACTCACTCCTTGGATGCTGACAGCGTCTTTCAGAATGTCGATGTCTTTCTCGGTGTAGACGTTTCTCATCTTTTCCAGTGCCTCAAGGCCGGGAACCACATCGAGATTGTTGTAGTAGCGCAGTCAGTCTGAGAAGGTGCGCATGCCCTTTTCTTTGAACAATCGCTGACACCCCTCCCATTCATCCCGCGTGAGAACGTATTCACCCTTTAGCTTCGAATACCACTCCTCGTATTTTGGGAGCCCAGGGAAATCAAGCTTTTCGGGGGTGTCAAACCATTCGTATGGAAACCACGATTTCAATTTCTTACATTCGTAGGCTTTCACCCATTTCTCGTAGCTCATCCCCGGCCCAAGGTAGTTGATGATATCGAGGAAACGGAATCCCCGAGTGAGCAAGAACATGGTTTTGTTCCCGTTTTTTGCCACTCTGACTTTGGGCGATGTTTCAGCAAGGTGGCCAGCGAAGTGGTTTTTGATCAGATTCAGATCGTAACTGCCTGAGTTGAACCCGACGACTGGAACCTGGTTCCTCGATTTTTTGCCGCTGCGCTTTTGGAAGCAGGTACACATCTTCTGGCACAAACTCCGCTCGTACCTGGGCCCGGATTTTTTTTCCGCGTCTCTCCAGCTCTTCCATAAACTTGCGGACCAACTCCGCGGGGTCTCTTTCGCAGATGTGGGTGGGCTCTCTTTCAAGGGTGTCGCCAATGCTCACCGAAATCGGCACGTGCGCGTTTTCTATCGTGAGAGCGGGCGTCGGCTCCTTCCGATGATTATTATCGCCATACGCCTCGAAATCGTACAAGATCGCGCGCAGGTAGCTTTTTGTTTCGGCCCGCGGTGGATCAGCGCCGATTTTCCCAACTTCGCACGCCCAGGCCTCGATAACTTGGTAGCCGGCCTCTTGCAGGGATCTTTTTCGTTTCATTGTGGCTTGATACATATCTTCTCGCGTTTTGTTGTTGCGGTAAATGCTTTTGTCGCGATCTTGCGGGTAACATTTTGGACACCTGTGCCAGTGGCAGCCGTGGTATTGAAATACAGTCTTCGTTTCGTGGTTGTAACCGTCGACAGGTGCGCGCTCAACCCAACGGTCGCCACCATGCCCGCACATTGCGTGGTGAATGTGGATTTTCCGCCGCTTGGCTTCTCGATCAAGCCACCGAGACGATTCTTTGGAAGCGTTGTGTTTTGGATAGAAAGCTTTCTCGAAAGCTGTCTGCGGGGCTTCGACCCTTTCACCCGGGCAATCGATTACCGTTTTTCCTTCACTGCAGGTTTGGAAATGACGTTGGAGATGGCAAACTTGCGTGAATCTCGCTCTGCAATGGTTGCATGAATAATTTTTGGCCAACCTGGCAATATCTTTGATGACGAACGGGTGCCCTTCGTAGATACCGATTGTCAGAATGTTCTTCAAACTGGCTGCTGGGTTTCGTCTAAGGTGCCATACCACTTCTTCTCCCCTCTCGGGCTCATACACTCGGATGCCGAGCCAGTCCGAAAAAGCTGCCCCTTGATTCAGATGCCTTTCAACCTTGTCTAATTCATCCAGAGACGTTTTTGGCCAGTCGGTCGGCATGTTTTTGAGTTTGAAGAAACTCTTGGCTAGACCGCGGGCTTCTTTTGTACTTCGATCGACACGCGCTCCTCGGTGCACAGCGATACAACGCCAAAGGCACAAGTTGTCTTTATGCGTATCCAAAGCCGCCATCGCCCCACCATAGGCAAGGTTGCGCAGCCAGTCCGGCAAAGAACCTGCGCCCAGCAACGGCTGACGGTCAATCACAACCTTCAGGTCAACATTAAAAAAGCTGACAAACTCCCACTTTGTTGATGGTCTTTCGATTTTGTCATGGTCCAGGCGTTTCGTCTCTTCTTCACTGAGCCATTCTTCTACCTCTGCCAGTCTGTTTATCCAAGGTGAGCCGTGGTTTTTGTAGTACAGAATCACCGTTCCATGTTCAATGTTGTGCAACTGATACGAGAAGACATGCCTCAGGTAAAACGATGTGTCAACATTTCCTCGAATTTTTTCCATAAAGGTCGTTGTTAGGTCTTTTTCCAGACCTCTGATGAAGCGCCATCGAATGTAACGCCGTCCTTTACTCTCTTCCCCCTCATGGCTTGCATCATCGAACAGGTCCAGAATCTCATTCTGGTAGTCTGTCACTGTTCGGATGTTCTGCGCAGGAAAAGAGTCGTACTCCGTCAGAAGCTCTTGCGTTTTTCTCCCCTTTCTTTCCCGGAGAGGGGGTCTTGGTTGGTAAGGTTTTGGAAGTAAAGGTTTTTGCAAACGCTTCTCCGTTTCTTGGGAAATAGGTTCATCCAGCACGTTCTGAACAATCTTTCTAACAGCCGGCTCGTTTTCTGCAAGTAATTGCTCTAAATACTGCAACGTTGCTGGATCAAATTTTGTAAACTCTTCTTTCAGAATTTCTTCAAGTTTTTGGGCAACATCAGACATGACGATATAACTAAAGGTTCTCATTTCTCTAATACGGTTGACTTGAGCTCAAGCAAAACAAGTTCAAAAGTTTTCTTTGCTTTTTTGCGTTTGCGGATTAGCCGGTGTTTTAGCGCGCTCCCGCCGCAAGAAATGCAAAGACGGTAATCGCACAAAACCCTAACTCCACAGATGACCCACGAGGAAGGAATTTTCATCCCTTTCTTGAGTTGATAGTTGTGCTGCCTGCAATAAGCCCCGACACAGCTCTTTCCACAGTTTTCTTTCCGGCTGCGCATCAACCACGCGTACTTGTTTGTTCCTCGAACCATTGCCGCTGTTAGGGCGGTATAACAGCGGGGTCGTTTCTATCTAATAGGAATCCCTCCCCTTCCCTCCCTTCCCTGTAGTAGTGTATAGGGGATTAGACAAATACTGTTTCGCAGAGGGACCCAGCATTTCCCCGTTTTGGAATCCCCAACTTCATCCGAACCGAGCTTGTGAGGCTCGGTTTTGGCACTGGGGGGACTGGGGGTTGTAAAACCGGGAAATACTTCTCCCTCTGCGAAACGGTATTTGTCTAATCCCCTATATACTACTGGGTTTTAACCGAATATTGTCAAATTTTCAACATTGATGAACGACACAATTATCTAGGTCTTAAACCTCCAAAATTTGCAATTTATGAAATTTTTTCCTGTTATTTAGTTAATATAGTTAATATTAGTTAATATTAATATACTTTTTCAACATTTCACGAGAAAAAACCCCTCAAAACACTGTTTTCTGAGGTTTGTCTCCTGGACAACTTGCTTATGGACAGGATGAACTTATTCCATATTTCTCGAACCATTCATTATTACGTTATCGTGTTTATAATGAACACCACTTTTTAACACTAAGAAGCTAGTTATTCATTAACTATCGTGGCACGTGAGCTGGAAAAGCTCATTTTTGGCATGCTGTGATTCAAAGTTTTAGCTAGGAATCTCTGAGTGGCGGTCAAGTAACAAATATCGGGCCAAAGGGCTTATTCCCCTAGGGAGTCTGGGGGCATGCCCCCCACCCCCCAGAAAATTTTGCGAAATTGAAGCCTTTTTGGTGCGTTTTCCATGATTCTCAGCCGACAAATTTAATGTATCGATTGGACTTGAATGATAATGCATCGCTTACTTTGTCAAAAACCTAAAATAGATTGAAACAGCCTATACTAAACGCATCAGTTGTATTAACACTTCAATGATTGTCTATGATTATCACTTTTGTCCAATTTTTTAGCGCCCACCTTAGGGGAAGTGTTACGGTTCGCCATGGGTGTGCAGATTTGTCGAGACTTTCAAATCACGGTATGTGCTTACTTTAGTGCAAACGAATCAAGCAGGATGGCTGTTTATCCATAAGGGTTTTTCTGCAAGGGTGTTTAGCTACCAGTGTCCATGATGAGGTTGCTGCTCAAAAAATGTACAAGCCTTGAAAAGGAAAAATGTCCGTTTTCCTAATTGGATAGAAAACCAGGACCAAGAAATTAATCCTGCAGTATAAAGTGGCTGCCAAGGTGCTCTTCAGGCGGGTACAGTTTGTAAGCCCAACAGTGCAATTCATTCTGCAGGAAATTTTTTTTCTTGACTTCTTTGCACAATTTTTTTTCAGTCAACCTCCCTTGCATGATTTTTTTTTTTGCCCCACCCCCCCTCTCAATTACTTTTCTAGTAGTCCGTCCCTTGCACTAGTCTCCTTCACAGTCTCTCCGATCGAAGTCTCCTAAAGCTACCCATCCCCTCGCGTGGGGACAAGGAACTTTGAGTAACTTCGCCCGACTGGCAGCGGAGACTACAAGGCTACATGTCAACTGAAGTACTGGATCTCGAGTTACAAGCACTTTCCACTTTCACGAGGGTCACGAGGAGCGCGCGGAGAACTCGAGGAGTGTGTTGCTTCAGTCTCCCCATATCACGTGGGTTACGTGTCTAACTCAAAGAGCGCGCCCATCATAGGCCCCCCGTTAAATACCCCCGGGAGGGAACTTCAATAGGAAAAGGTTGGGATGCTCGCCATCTCGCTCTTATTTTCGTCAGATTGGTTTCCTTTAGGGGTTTAATTTAAATTTTCCCACAAGCATCCACAATACCCCCTGGGGGAACTTCAATATGAAGAGGTCTGGATGCTCGTTATCTCGCTCTTATTTCCGTCAGATTGGTCTCCTTTAGGGGTTTAATTCAAATTTTCCCGACGAGCATCCCCGACCTTTTCATAAAGGAGTCCCTTTCCCCCGGGGGAAAATCCTGCAAAAAATCTGGGTAATAACTACCATGGGTCGACTTAATTTTGTCTGCCACAACTAGGAATATTTATTATTGGGATCATATAACGTGCATTCTGATTGGTCCTGTATATCTAAACACGGTTGTCCTGCATCACTGCATTTTGTTAGCTTCATTTTGAGCAATGGCCGTCTGAAGCAGGCTCGCGACAAAGTTTGGGAGAATGTGAAATTACTTGGGAATTGAAAGATTAACTGAACCTTCCTTAAAAACCAACAGCAACCAGAAATGGACATTTGAACAGAAAAATGATTGTATTAATATATATTTAACAAATAATGAAATTACATCTTCATCTGATTTCTCTTTGGACAGTTCCAAGTACTTCTATCTCAAGTCTCTTTGTACTTGGTACTTCATGTCAATGTTCCTCAAGTCTCTCGTTCTGATACAAAACAATTAAAAACTCTTGAGAGAAAAATGTCGAAGTATCACATTTAAGAAAACATTGCTACAGAGCAATGTAACACACTAGGTGTCTGCTAGTATTACAATGATTAAGATAATACAATAGACTATTTCCATATATTAAAATTCAGCCTAAAACAATAGACCTCACTACAACGCTCTGAGGAATAACTACAGAGTTTGTGGGGTTTACTTCCCAGAGCCTCGTGCTGAGCTCTATTGTGTTAGGCTAAATTTGAATATATCAAAATGGGTCTTTTCATCAGGGTTTGTTCCTCAATATCAAAACAGCTCAGTACCATTAAGGAGTGCATCAGCTCATGTTTAGTTGAAACAATTTTCTTCCAGCTTTGCTCTGTATCAACAATATTTATTTTCTTCATAGCTAAGTTACCTTGCAAAGGTAATTGGTGCTCAATCTTGCCTGGGCTGACTTTCTTGATATCGCATGACATTATAATATTAACAGTGGCAGGATCACACAAATTGGCCAATGCATTCCAATTTCATTCAATTAAGCTTACTTCACAAGTTTCTCGAGAAAACTCACTAACTACTGTTTTGTCTTGCTGGTAAACAAAAGCTTTTACAATGACGCCAGACTGACACCTAGTTGGTTGCCATGAAAACATCAATGTCAAGTAGCCCTGCTTTAAGATAGGCCACCCTTTAGCTTATGGTTAAACAATAGCTGACCCACTCCTTAATACACCAGAGAGTGGATGCACAGTTGAGAGAACAAACATGGACAGTTGCAAATAAGCAGTTGCAACTTCACATTTCTATCTGATTATAAAAACTAAACTTTCACTCTTGTTCCATGGAGTTGAATAAAAAGGCCAAACCACAAGGGGTTTGACAAGGTTCACTCATTATATACACTATTTACACTGAAGTGCATTACGTCATAATAAACAGGTCCGTTTATGGTGCAAGTACTGAGGGATAAAAAAGATCCACTTGTTTAAATATGACTTGTTTTATACTTGAAGTGGATTTTCTAGCCTTCAGGAACATTAATAACAACATCATAGTAATTGAAAAACAAGTAATTTCTTTAATCACAATCCTTGCTCTGAGAATAGAATGAGACCGTGATTTTCATCAGTGATGTTGCTTAATAGCATGACTTAACCTGCAGATGATGACTATCAGAGTGTTCACACCAGTTTGATTGAACAATAACAATCTAAACGTTTTACGAAACAAATCTCAATTCTGTTCCTGGATTGAAATGATCACTGAAAATATTTTAACAGGATGCATCTGTTTTCTCCTCATCACTACTTCACCATGACAACGGACCTGTCTAAACTAAGTAACTCTGTTTCTGAAAAGTTATCAGAAACGGTCGCATCAGTTTCTGCGAGATGAATGAAACATTTGGCTCAATTTCTAATTGAAAACATCCGTCATATACACTATTTACACTCACCAATTCGCACAATTTCTGATTGAAAACTTCATTGATAGCTTTGAATCTGTCCATTTTTAACTACACAATTTCGAGCACGCAATTCAATTGTGAAGACCCTGAAAACAACAGCTTAATGACAAAAAACAAACAACAACAACTAACAGTTGGACTATACTAATGACCCCCAGGAACTGAGAACAGGTGACAGTTTGTTAACTCTCATAAGTTGAACTGAAACTGCCACGTAAGCTAGTCACAGTGGAAACACATGAAAAATACCTTTTCAATAGTGGCAAAACAATGAAAAAATTTGTTTGCAGAAACATGTACGTTTCTGTGCAGCAGCCTTCATGGTAAGCATGTTTCATGCTAGATTGTGACTTCTGTCGGCATTTCACAACAGCGTGACAAAACTTGAAAACCCAAGGAGAACTTTTTCTCTTCCAAGGAAAACTACGTGAGAGGCATTACACAATGCAGTGGTTCCAAGAGTTAATGAAAAATCAAACCCGTGTACAGCAGACACCCTTTTTTAAAAGGGGACAGAAGATAAGGTCATTTCTGTTCTTTAAAACCTGTTTCAAACAGACACTAGTATCGTATTTTAGATTCTACCAACCAACATGCTTGATACAGGAAAAATCTTATGCTGCTCATGTATTGTTACCACTAATGGAAAGGACCTGTGACTTGCCATCAAAAAACTTAATGACGTCCTTACGATAAAAAAAGACCAGAAACTGAAAAAATTTCAAACAGACGATTTCATCGCAAGAAGACTTGTTTTCCCAAAATAAGGTGTCATGGAAACCTGTTTTATTCGGTTACTTTTTTGTAAGCGGATATTACAGCATTCCCTGGGGGTGTCTGCTTAATACAGGTTTGACGGTATAGAAGATAAACTACGAGGCACCCCTCTTGTTTTCGCGCTACAGAGTAAACTCGCGCAAGCATTTTTCTCGTACTTTCTTTCACAACAAGTGTAACACTTGAAAAAGAGAACTTGTTCATAGTCTACCAAAAACAGTTTCACTTTTTTTATGAAACTGTGCCACAATGCAAAAGCAAAACATCTCGGTCAATGGACTATTTCATATACCGTGAAACCTGTTAAACAATGCAACAAGTTCTACACTGCCTAACAAGAACAACCTGTTTAGCTAAACAAGTTTTGCAAAGAAACCTCACCATATTACGACAAGAATGTTTGAAACCACTGCATAGTGTCATTCGTGTGAAGTACTGTGAATTCTGATTTTTTGAACCTCCTGATTATTCGAAGCAATTTAGAAATTGACCTTTGCTCAAAGAATATTGTAGCTTTTAGCTCACAACAGCCTCTCCGTACAAGCTAACTGTTAGATTCAACGAAGGTGATGACTTACAATCTGCAAAGTGTTTCCTGAGATCAAGTTCAAGGACTTCACTTGTACCACTGTGGTCATTAAAAGTGAAGTTCAAAGCAGTTATTTTGTCGCTTTCTGCCAGGCTGTTACAGAGACCACACAACCATTCTTCACTCGCTTTAATGTAGGTGCCGGTTACAGTAACATTGACAACTGTTAATGACTTGCTTCTTCCTAAATCGACTTCCAGATCAAGTGGCCAGTCTCCACTTGGGTCACTGTAGTTGTTGAGTGTCAGACTTAGTGTGGTTAATGACGTTTTTTCCGCAAAACAATCACCCACATACCGTGTCCAGTCTTTACGCAGGTTACTGTAGTTGTTGAGTGTAAGACTTAATGTAGTTAAAGACGTATTTTTCGCCAAACCATCACCCAGACCACGTCCCCAGTCTTCACCCAGGCTACCGTACTGGTAGAATGTAAGACTTAGTGTGGTTAATGAAGTACTTTTCGCCAAACCATCACCCAGACCACGTCCCCAGTCTTCACCCAGGCTACCGTACTGGTAGAATGTAAGACTTAGTGTGGTTAATGAAGTACTTTTCGCCAAACCATCACCCAGACCACGTGTCCAGTCTCCACTCAAGTCAATGCAGAAGTTGAATGTAAGACTTAGTGTAGTTAATGAAGTATTTTTCGCCAAATCATCACCCAGACCACGTGTCCAGTCTCCACGCAAGTCAATGCAGAAGTTGACTGTAAGACTTAGTGTAGTTAATGAAGTATTTTTCGCCAAACCATCACCCAGACCACGTCCCCAGTCTTCAGTCAGGTCATGGCTGTCGTTGAATGTAAGACTTAGTGTAGTTAATGAAGTATTTTTCGCCAAACCATCACCCAGACCACGTCCCCAGTCTTCACCCAGGCTACCGTACTGGTAGAATGTAAGACTTAGTGTGGTTAATGAAGTACTTTTCGCCAAACCATCATCCAGACCACGTGTCCAGTCTCCACTCAAGTCACCGCAGAGGTTGAATGTAAGACTTAGTGTAGTTAATGAAGTATTTACCGCCAAAACATCACCCAGACCTCGTGCCCAGTCTCCACTCAGATCACTGTGGTCGTCGAGTATAAGACTTAGTGTGGTTAATGACGTGTTTTCTTCCAAACGATCTTTAAGATTGCGTACCCAGTGTGAACCAGAGAAATCCTGTTTAGAGATGTCGAGGCTTGAGCAATTGTGCTCAACTGATGAAAAAACATTTCTTGTGTCATTGAGATCTTTACAACTCCAGGCATCTGAGGCCACACTGCAGACTTTAAAGGCAAACCTATATTCGCCATTAAAGGTTAACTCTTGAAGAGCACTGTTTCCACCTTTAGTTAGTTCTCCCCAGATGTTGATATTGAGAGAGGACAGGGTCTTGCATGGCTTTAAATAACTTACAAGATATTCAGCGACACTTTTTGTTACTTTTCCATGGATGTTCAAAGTGACACAAGAAGTTGATGATGTTAGCAAGAGGTTACAGAGAGTGTCTGCCCCAGTACAACTCAACTCGCCCCAAAGGTTTAAAGTTAATGACTGTAGTTCAAAAGCAGGGCAAAGACGAGCCACCTGTGCCTTCGATATGGTTCCAGTGATATTTGGATGAAATGCAACTGACATCTTTGTCTTTTTTGCCTCTAGCACTTTCTCAGCAATAGTCACCCAGTTGTCAGGAAGCTCTCCAAACACTTTCACTTTCAAAAAATCTAAAGCACTGTTTTCCAGAAATCCTCTTTCTAAGGAGATAGCAGCAGAATAGCTTAATTTTCCATAAATGATCAGAGTGAGGGATTTTAAAATGGATTCTGCTACAAGTGTTTCGCCAAGAGAAGTAGCTAGTGAATCCTGCATCTCACCATAGATGATGAGGGTAAGAGTGGTCAGAGATCTATTGGACAAGACTTTTTTCAAAGCCCCTAATGCTTCAGCACTCAGTGAACTATAAATCTTGAGGACAATAGACGTCAATGGTGTATCTGCAGACAATCCTCTCTCTAGAGCACTGGCCCATGCCTCATCACACTCATTTATCAATTCGAATGTTACAGTTGTTAAGGTCTTATTAGCAGCCAAACTGTCACCAATCATATCAGCCCAATCAGAGGAGATACTAGATGCTGCTCTAAAAGTAAAGGAAGATATAGTTGAGTTTCCAGAAAGTCCTTCAAACAAAGTAGTCACAGGTGTTTGGCTCGGTGACAAGCCGGATGCATGAAAGGAGAATGTTTGTAGTTTTGGACAGGAATCTAAGAATTCAGCAACCATTTCTTGATCCTCCTCTCCAAGCATAACGACATTTTCAATGGTAAGATGAACAGGGTGCTGTAATTGTGGAAAATTACTACAGGCTTCAGCGACCATGAAAATGTTTAAAGTTTGCTCTGTATCTTCGTACCCTGTATATCGGATTGTAACTTCTACAGTCGATGGAAATGGGATGAAGGAACAAAGAGTCATTGCCATTTGCTCAGCATTTTGACTTTCACTGAAACTTTCAGTAAAAAAAGTAGCTTCTTCTTTAGAGCACCTGAGCCAGTCCCAGTATTCACTTGCAAGTTTCTCACCAATCTGTTTGAAAACAGCACGAGCGTCCTTACCCAGGATACCAGACACAAAGAAAAACACTTGTCGGTATTTAACTGTGACATGCTTCCGAAAATCTAGCTCAAATTCACAGAAAATATTCACTCCCTCTTTCAGTAGCTTGTGTGCGAGATATGTTGCCGCCAAGTACTCTTGAAAGGTCTTGTGAAAAAAGTGATACTCGTGTTGTGGATTTATCCTCTTCATACTTGCTTCCTTGAAAACAAGGCCAAGTTTGCGGGCTGCTAGGTCTTTAATTTTACTTTCAAATTTTGCTAGTTCATCTTCACGAAAAGAAAACCGACCTTCTAGCAGGCATCTCCAAGCTAACTCTCCCAACACTAGTAAACTATCTTCAAATTGTTTCTCTAGGGCTTGGTCATCACCAGATGCTCCCAAGTTATGTTTTGCACAATACCTCCTTAAGAGGCATCGGATGATGATCTGATAAAGTTCTGTGCGAAAAGATGGCAGTTCTCCTTGATGGTCCTCAAAAACAACGCAGAGAAGAAGTAGATTCAATGGGTTGTTTGGCAGTGCATGAAGAAAACTATTTTCTTGGATTGCTTCAATAAGCCTTTCTCCCTTTGATAGATTCTTCAAACCAGAATGATTAAAATGCTTCCTGATGTACTCAAAAGCATCTTGGTCTGTAAATCCTTCAATTTGAAAAAGAACGGCAAAGTTCACCTCCTGTCGCAATACAATTCCTCTTTCTTGACGAGATGTAGCCATGACATAACAAAATGGTAAAATTCGTCTGTGAAGTAATTTATCCACATGAGTTTCTGCCGTTTTCGGAAGCTCATCAAGACCATCCAAAATGATTAAGATCTTCTCCTGGTTATGAATATCCTTGATGTAATCCATGATCTCTTTCCTGACCTTTTCATCTGTGTCTTCCGGGAGAAGTTGTTCACTAATGGCTTCCATTATATCTCCATGGATATCTCGACATTTCAACAGCAACACAAGTTCAAATACTGGAAAGGAAAGGTCATTTGAAATCTTTTCGTTTGTCCAGTCATGAGAGATCTTGAGACAAAATGTTGTCTTCCCTATTCCAGGACTTCCTTCTACTAGAACCATGGCATCCTCACCTTTGTCGAGAGTCTTGAAGATGTCATACATGTTAACTTCACCCCTTTCAAGCTGAAAGTCTGTTTTTTTTCTTGAAACGATTGACAGTCTTGTGTAAACATCCTCAAGAGGTAACTTGAAGGTGTTCTCCCAAGGGAGTGGTTTCAAGAGAGAGCGTCGATTGTACTCAGCTTTGAGAATTCTGAGAAACATGGAGAGACCACTGCCTAAAACAAAACAAGTAATTTACCCTTCAATGAGCAACTATAATCGTCTTTTATGCCATTCTCTTAAATATCCTAACACTCAGAACCCTGGCTGAGAAATTTGGCATCCAAAAAAAGATTATAAGAGACAAACAACATTAAACAAAACTAACAGTTTTTAATATTAAAAAACAGAGTCTAGGAATATACTGGACAGAAAATTTAATCAAAAGCTTACACGGCCCCATAAGCCTACAGCATTAATCACTACCGTAGATAAATAAAGTTTATTCTATGCTATTCTAAAACGCTTTTAAACCAACTTGTGATATTTGAAATGGACATCGTTCAGGTAATACATGAACGTGAAAAGTGTGGTATTCAAAAACAAGGGATAAGCAATAGTACTGTTACTATTCTTATTCCACAGGATGTAAATCAGCGATCCAAGTTGATTTGGTCTGATTTTTGTACTTTCCTAGACAGGTTTTCAAGTTTCTTCAAGTTTGTTGTTATTAATAAGTATCTGCCTTAAATGGTTACATCTATTTGATGTTCCTCATGTTCTCATTTTATCATAATTGTTTGCATATGCATAAAAATAATACATTTTCCTACTCACTCAGAGGGTGCATTCCATGATAACTAGCTTCTCCATAAGCCTGAGTAGTAGTACCAGGATAAGAAATATGATTGTACTCCATTGTTAAAGGTGGTCTGCCAGAACCAGAAGGGCCTTCAAGATGAGAAATCCCATTAAAACAACAGTAATGAAGGCTAAGCTGCTTTCATCACTCAACTAAAATGTTGTTCCCCAGGGGATACAGATAAATGCCAGCAGATAACTCTTTTCTAACATGCACATTTACATGTATCATCATCTATCTATTTACATCATGGCCAAATTTCTTCTCAGTAAAACACTTTCAATTACAAGGCAATTAAGGTTACCGTATACAAAGTTTGGCCACTAAAACATGGTGAACTTATAGAAGGAAGATCGAGAGACTCTTGGCCTCCGTACATTGATAAAAACGTGATAGAGTTTTACCAAAAAAATGCAATGCAAATACATAATATTTATAAAACATTAAAAAATTAAGAAGAGATGGAAAGACATTTTAAAAGAAAAATAAATGTTACAACATGACGTTTCAGCTTCATCTTGTCTCCATTCTCAAATGTAGATTGAAGTTGTTCAGTTCAGATATATACTAGCTTAGGTGTTTTAACACCTTAAACTCCTTAAAAGGAGTCAAGACATGCGAGGAACAATGTCAGCTAAATAAACACTTTTGCCTGAATAGAGTCTGCTTGAGAATTTAATGAGCAGAAGTACTCAGCTGTCTGAAAACACCGTAAAGAAAGTCACAACCAAGACCAACCAAATATGCACAAACTATTATTCATCATCTTAAAGAAGTGTAGAGGGAAGTTGGAATGCTTGATTTATGAGATGTTGCTAAAAAGGGAAAAAGACCAAACTTTAACACTCAACTGACAAATGTCATGTTAGAGCATTTATTTTTCTTTTAGAAAATATATTCTGGAAAAATTTACATGCACAGAGCTTCTATGATATGAAGGACCCTTAACATGACGATAGTGACCTTTACTACTGGGTAGTGAAGATCAACAAACTCTTGGAACTGGGTGTGTAAAAATTTAAACAATATACAGAGTTTTGGCCGAAACAATTAGTAATAACTGTGGGAAAATAAGATTTCATACTTACTTGACTGATAAGTTTCAGTGACTCCAGTGAAAGGTAACTGATTGTATCCCAGTGATGAAGGTGGCATTTCATGACCAGAGAAGCCTTCCAGAAGAAAATGCAAAAACAAAACTTAAAAAGAAATTCTGAAACAATGCCATGCAGCATTTGTGTAACATGTCGGGCCTTCTAAAACTCATTAATACTTCATCAAGATCCAACAAAGGAATTCATGACTGTGATGGTGTTTAGATATCTGATCTTAATTATTATTAGCATAGATTTTTATAATTTTAATTCTCCGTGTTCTCCTTAGTTTTAGTTTCAATTGAGAAGATATTATCAAACACTCCGGACAGTGTTTGACCACATTTCCAAACTCCTTGAAGTTTACCAAAAATACTCTGCCACTTTCAAATCTCTTCTCGGTGTTTGGAAATGTGGTCAAACATGGTCTTTCGTGTCTGATATATTATATCAAGGTTACGTTCTGATCTTTATTTTGTAAAGTTGTAATTTAAAATATCAAATTAATTTACTACTCACTATGAGTGTGACCTCTGTAATTGTTGTATCCTTCATAATTCTGACTGGCTACAGTAGAAGGAAACTGACTGCATTGCACTGATGAAGGCAGCCACCCAGGGAAACCCAGACCAGAAAAAGAATACATCAACATACATGTATGTTGCAAATATTATCTTAGACATAATGAATGTGCCATATGAAATGCTTAAAAGGATTTGGCAACTGATATTTTACACACAAGCGCACATATGAAAGATCATATATTTGAACTGCAGAGAAAGATATGGAGACATGATTGATCATCGCAGTTATGCACACAACTTAAGCAGTAGTGAAATTAAAGGCTGAAAAAAATTCAGGTCTGAGTGGGTATATTTCGAACTCACAAAGTGACCAGCTCCCAGATGGCTTGTAGCTCAGTTGGTACAGCACTACACAGGTATTGCAGAGGTCATGGGTTTGCATCCCGTTCAGGCCTGAATTCTTTTCAGGCTTTAATTTCACAACTGCTTAAGAAGTGTACATAACTGTGATGATCAATCATGTCTTCATATCTTTCTCTGCAGTTCAAATATCTGATCTTTCATATATTCACTTGTATTCTTCACCACCTACAGGTATATTACGAACTTACAAAGTGACCAGCTCCCAGATGGCTTGATAGCTCAGTTGGTAGAGCACTGCACCGGTATCGCAGAGGTCATGGGTTCAAATCCTGTTCAGGCCTGAATTTTTTTCAGGCTTTAATTTCACAACTGCTTAAGTTGTGTGCATAAATGCAATGATCAATCATGTCTTGATATTTTACATTTGTTTGCCATTAGCAGTAAAGAAAACCAAACTCTTAGAGCTCTGCACACAATGAAAACATAACACAGAGTTTTCACCCTAACAAAACATGTAGGGCTTATTATTTAAATAAGTCTAAGTTAACTATTGCTTAGGGCTGAGCCGCAGTTTAGACCTTGTCTTGATAAACAATGGCTAAACAATGTTTAAAATTCATTATTGAAATATGACTGAACCGTGTTTTCTCAATTCAAGGGCGAAACCATTTCTCACAAGGAAATTCCTTGTCTGCAAAGTTATTTTGTACGCAAATTTCCAGATGGTGGTTATGTCTCTGCAACATGGCTTCTAAAACAACCTGCACAACAAATTTCAGCGAACAAGAAAAACTTTTATTGGCTGAATTGGGTAAAGACTTTCCAGAAGTGGAAAGCAAAGGCTACGACAGGAAAACGTTTGCAAAAAAGGCAAAGGCATGGGAGGAAATTTTAACTAAATTTAATTCCCAAAATCCTAAAGGTATCAAACGCAACCTCAGTCAGCTTCAAGGATGCTGGAGGCTGCTGAAACTCCAGTCGAAAAAGGAACATGACCTACATTGTCATAAAAAGTGGACATCATAAAAAGTGAAAAGTGAAAAAACAAAATGAGAAAAGTGAAAAATATGCAACATAAAGTTTCTAATGGTATCAGCCAGGTTCTCTGGGAATGACAGCAATTGTCCTTTTTGTTTTGCAATAGCCCTTGAAACCTTGTGAATGACTGTGCATGCAGCAAATACAGAAACACCAAATAAAATTGTCGATAATCCTCTGGAAAATTCCTGTCGCATAGAATCTTAAAGCAATTAGCACTTGCTGCATTGGTGTAAGCGGCAGACCTGTCCTTGTTCAATGTTGCAAGACCTTTATCCAAAATTTTTACAAGGTCACTGCCCAACTCTTCTCTAAGGCAAAAATGTAATCGAAAGTCTTTGTGGTCGTATTCCTCTAATGGGTTGAATCTATACCTAGGGTGCTAAATTGTTCGAACATGTATATTACATTGATTGGCATAGTTTCTTAACTGTCTGTAGTGCAGAGGTCCCTCCATTTCAAAATGGCTGGCCATGAAAATATCTGTTTAAACCTACCTTTGATCAGGTCTAACTTACTATTGTTCCTTAGTCAGTGTTTAGACACTGCCTAAACACTGTTATGGAAAGACAATGTTTAAATAATCGGTACTCGTGGTCTAAACATGACTTTCATAAACGTTATCTAAACTTCGTTTAAATTATCGGCCCGTTAAGATTATGTTCTCTTACTTACTTTGAAGGTGGCTTGTCTCATACGTTAGACATGAAGACTGAGTGACTGGGACAACTGGTAACTGATTGTACTCCACCAATGAAGGTGGTCTGCCATAACCAGAGGGGCCTTCCAGACGAAAAAACAAAAATAACACTTAATAAAATCTGAAACAATGTCAGGACTGTCAGAGGGGGACATTGGGGTTTGCCATATTGGACAATTTTTCCTACAGTATTTTGGTAATTTTAATCTCGAAATGCAGTATTGTCAGAACCTACAGGATGCGGTTCTTAAGCAATTTGGACAGTATTAAAAATTATCAAGTTCTCCAACGTTACCAAGACTTTTCCAGTTTCCAAATGAAACTTAATTCGTGGAAATGGAAAACTGCAATTCTTTGTGTTGCAAACAGGTACGGGCAAGTTTTTTTTTTGTTAATTATTAGCTATAACCAGGTAATGGATGTTACCTACTTTGATTGTGTTGTCTAAATCGAAAATAAGGTAACTTAACATCATTAACAAATTCTTAATTGCTATATTTGCTCTAAACTTAACATACAGAGTAGTGGTTTTGGTATGACACTGAGTTTCAACTCAGTATTGCAGTATTTGGCGACCTTTTTTGTGACATTGCAGTATTTGCTGAAATTTTTTGCTCCATGGCTGTGTTCAAAACCCCCAGAGCCCCCCCCCCCCCCTGTCACTGAGAGCTGCCACTATCCCTAGCTATTTTTGTTTTTCAAAACTGCCTACTTCAAAACTCAGTGACAGCTCTGGTTCTATCTATGTAGAAGTCATACTGTAATGTGTCTTGTGTTGATTTGATCACATTAGTTGAATTGAAAAATTTAACACGGGGTTGAGTGCATTAGAAACACTGATATACCCAGGGGATGAACAACAAACAGATGTGCATGTCTGCACTTAGTACTTAGTAGCGTACTAGCAAATAAGTGGGTTGAACAACAAACAGATGCAGCATATGCAAGGAAAACACTCCACCAAATTCCATTTTGTGTAACAAAAAAGTGGTCATTATTGAAAAAGAATTTGTATAAGGCAGATGGACTGATACAATATGAATAGTTTGCATATTTTCTATTTATCTATCTATCTATCTATCTATCTATTATTATTACAATAATGTACACAAGTTAAATATTTTTGCCTGTGTGCAATTGGTCTAAACAGGTCACATGACTGAATATTCCCTAGCTAAAACTGGAGAATATCCGAGTGATATTCCCCAATTTTCAAACCCAGATAATAAACACAATAGCCTCCATTTGGCCTGAAAATATGCTCAGATATTATTTTGTCTTTGGACAATAGCTGTTCCTCAAAGCTCACAGTTTTCCTTGAGCTATGCTCGCAGAAAACTGTTTGCTTCTCGGAAAAGATTATGTCCACGGACAAATAACCAAGCCTATTTCTGCACCGAATGGAGGCAATTGTTATACAGATGAACCTCTATTACGCGGCCCCCCTATTAAGCAGCCAACCTTTATTAAATAAATAAATAAATAAATAAATAAATAAATAGTGTCTTTATAGTTCAAAAGATA
This sequence comes from Orbicella faveolata, assembly GCF_042242905.1. NCBI lineage: Eukaryota > Metazoa > Cnidaria > Anthozoa > Scleractinia > Merulinidae > Orbicella > Orbicella faveolata. The sequence continues at coordinate 2,966,651 of NW_028301541.1, forward strand.
AAATTACATATCTTATGTTACATTTGAAAATAACAATGTTAATGGGCTACAATATGTCTCTAAATAAGATAGATATTTACATAGAAACAAATACAAAAATCGAATACAAAAAGTACACTACTTACAAAGCTACATTGTACTTAAAAACTATCCTATTAAAGAATGTATTCTTGAAACCGTCCGAGTGAATGGCGGGCATTGCGGAAGATTTATTCCTTAAGTTGTACCTTGTAATCTTAGTCTCAGGGAAACTAGCTCTAAGAGGGTGGTTCGGGATATTAGAAACCTTCCTACAAATTCTATAATCTTGCTCTTTAAGTAAGCAGTCAGTGGCAGTCAGTGGCCAAAGTCCCGGAAATATTGTCAGCTATACACAATAATAAAAACCTCTATTCAACGAGCCTTCCACTGAAGAAAAATTGCATTACCCCAATGTCAATAGACTTAATACGATAATTATGCCTGAGGGATTACTCAAACAAATCATGATCATAAGCAATTAAAAATACTTGACAAAATTTGTTGCAAGTACCTATTGTAGCTGCTATTAAGATTACTGTATACAAAGTTTGGCCACTTAAACATGGTGAACTTACTGAAGGGAAGCTCAAGAGACTCCTAGCCTCTGTACACAAAACATGATAGAGTTTTTCCCACAAAAATGAAATGCTAATACATTTAAAACAACATTAAAAATGAATTCTGGAAAAATTTACATGTACAGAGCTTCTATGATGTGAAGGACCCATAACATGAGGATAGTGAAATTTAGTACTGGGTAGTCAAGATCAACAAACTTTTGGCCCTGGATGTGCATAAATTAAAACAGGATACAGAGTCTTGGCCAATAAAATTAGTAATAACTGTAGGAAAATAAGATTTTATACTTACTTGACTGATAAGTTTGAGTGGCTCCAGTGAAAGGTAACTGATTGTATCCAACTGATGAAGGTGATAATAATAATAATAATAATAATAATAATAATAATAATAATAGTAATAATAATAATAATAATAATAATAATAATCAAATCTTTAGACAGGATTAATCCATCAGTACTATAAAGTGGCATGTCATGACTAAAGAAGCCTTACCAAAAAAAATGCAAAAACAAAACTTTCAAAGAAATTCTGAAACAATACCATACACCATTATTTTGTGTAATGTGTATGGCCATCAAGGTCAGATGGAACTGGGTGTGTAAAAATTTTAAACAATATACAGACGTTTGGCTGAAACAATTAGTAATAACTGTGGGAAATAAGATTTTATACTTACTCGACAGATAAGTTTGAGTGACTCCAGTGAAAGGTAACTGATTGTATCCCACTGATGAAGGTGGCATTTCATGACCAGAGAAGCCTTCCAGAAGAAAATGCAAAAACAAAACTTAAAAAGAAATTCTGAAACAATACCATGCAGCATTTGTGTAACATGTAGGGCCTTCTAAAACTCATTAATACTTCATCAAGATTCAACAAAGGAATTCATCACTGTGATGGTGTTTAGATATCTGATCTTATTTATTAATAGCACAGATTTTTATAATTTTAATTCTCCGTTTTCTCCTTAGTTTTAGTTTCAATTTAGAAGATATTATCAACCACTACGGACACTGTTTGACCACATTTCCAAACACCTTGAAGTTCACCAAAAATACTTTCAAATCTGTTCTTGGTGTTTGGACATGCGGTCAAACGTGGTCTTTCGTGTCTTGTATATTACATCAAGGTTACGTTCCGATCTTTATTTTGTAAAGTTGTAATTTAAAATATCAAATTAATTTACTACTCACCATGAGTGTGACCTCTGCAATTGTTGTATCCTTCATAATTCTGACTGGCTACAGTAGAAGGAAATGGATTGTATTGCAATGATGAATGCAGCCACCCAGGGAAACCTAGACCAGAAAAAGAATACATTAACATATATGTATGTTGTAAATACTATCTTAGACATAAAGAATGTGCCATATGAAATGCTTAAAAGGATTTGGCAACTGATATTTTACATGCAAACGCATATATGAAAGATCATATATTTGAACTGTGGAGAAAGGGATGAAGACATGATTGATCATCGCAGTTACGCACACAACTTAAGCAGTTGAGAAATTAAGGGCTGAAAAAATTCAGGCCTCAACAGGTATATTATGAACTCAGAAAGTGACCAGCCCTCAGATGGCTTGATAGCTCAGTTGGTAGAGCACTGCACCAGTATTGCAGAGGTCATTAGTTGGATTCCTGTTCAGGCCCGAATTTTTTTCAGGCTTTAAGGTTACTTCCCACCTTTGCGGGTGCCCTTCGGGAAAAAAATCATACGCGTGCCAGTTTCAATAAAACCCCAACAAACTATATATCATAAGAAAGCTTAATAAATGTACTTAACGAAAAAAAATACAATTTCAGCAATGCATTCTTTTAGGAAGTGTCAGGAGGTGGTAAGGCATGAAACGACTGAGGCTTCTTCTATTGAATTTATCGGCTATCGGATTCTGCAGTGCGAGCAAAATGGCTGCACAGTCTTATTCACAAGGCATCAATCAACAAAAGTATGTCGGGCTTTTTCAATATTCTGATTGGTTGTCTAGACATCCACATCTAAAGTTGGAGTAGCTAAAAATATGCGAGACGTGTTGCATAAATGGGGGAAAAATGTGTTAAATATCAAAATTGTCGTGAAGACAGAGTTACAATGAAGAAATATCACGGAGTGGACAAAGTTCCATTCAAACTATGTATATTCAGAGAATAAGTGTTTCACAAGGCAGCCGTGAAAGCATACAGAAAACGACCATGTGTTTCTTGTGTGTGTTACACGAACCATATCAAGTAAACAGAAACCGCTGACCGCAACTCGCTTGATTACAAATAACAATAAAATAGCGTAAGAAAATGTACTTACAATGTTCACTTATTATAGTCTCTAAGTCTCTATCACAAAAATTTCCCGACACACTTTGGTTTGGCATTATCTCTGGAATGTTCTGGCGAAATTTCACAAAAATCCGTCAAATCTGCATACCCTATAAATTCGCTCAAAGTGGATGCACTCTGCCAAAAATCAAATGTGAGATTTTAGCTTGTAAAGGTTCGTAAACAACTTACGCCATGCCCAGAGATTATCACACCTAATAAAACCGCAAACCAATGGAACAACAGGACCTCCTACTGTCTCTGACAATAGATCAAGATTTCCCGGGAAAAGCATCGCATTGCAACATGTTTTTTTTATATAGTTCAATTTAGGATGGCGACATAATATGATGGGCAAAGACGCCAAAGGTAAAGGCAAAGGCAAAACCCGCGCCAAAAATGTTTAAGGCGGAAAATGTGCCGCTGAAAAACAAGACGTTAAGAAATCAACGGACAGCTTAAAGTGCACCTAACCCCCAAATTTTTTTTTCGGTAAAACGAATCTTCATGTTATTTGAATTACTTCTGTGAAAAAATTTTTGGATTCAGTTAAATCCTCGATTTTCTGTGCCCCGACAACATGTCGAAAATAGCCCCAAAACGCCGCCATTTTGTTTGACAACCAAGTTTGAGGAGAATGGGTCCAGCGGCTCTTGTGACGTCTACCCAGGAAGGTCGAATATCTTACGTCCTCTCATTTCCTTCAGGATGGTGCAATACACATTCGAAAAGTGTGCAGAAATGCCTTCCAGAAGTGCTATCGGCTGTTGCAGCAATATCCCAGATCTAAAAAATTACAATTTACTGGTGATGATCGGTCAATGAAACTATAAAGACATAAACGATGGTTGATTTTGTTGAACCGAAACAAGCGAACTGAGTCTGTGAGAACCATTGAAGAACTCTCACTGGAATTTGTTCCGCAGACTTTCAAACGCTATTTTCAAGATTTTCTTCTTAAAGCCAACCAGCAATTTGCCGAAATACTACCAACAACCTATATCTTCCAGTCCCGCAGTATTTATAAGATAGCCGGCAAAGTTGCGTGATCAATCAAGAAGCGTTACAACCAAATATACTGATGTGTAAATAGGTCGCAACTGTACGCCACCAACCAGCACTTATTTCTCTTTCGATTTAGATAAAAGTCGAAGATTAATCCTTTAGAATTACATAATAACAAAACTGTTACACTCGCAGAGTTTTTGGAAGGTTTGGAAATCAGCAGTGCGACAAACATCCTATACATTAGTGTTGAAATATGACCGCGTAACATTATCTGCGGACCGCTTAGGGAACACATTCTTTTCGTTTATCCAATGAATTTCACTGCAAACTTTGAGAAAAATTTACGCTGGCTATTTGGAGTTACGACTTAAAACGTGTGACAATGTGAAATCGGTAATTGTATGAAATGTTTCCTTCTGCCTTGCTTCCTGCAGTTTCAAAAATACAGGTCCAAACAATTCTACGATTTTCAATCGATCGAAGCCAGTGTTTTGGAGTTCATCAAGTCTCGAAAACTGCAACACTTACGTTGCTCTTATAAACATGAAGCATTCCAGAAAGTAAAATACAAACTGGATTTAATAGAACCATACCTCGACAAAATACATTCTCGCTAAGGACAAATGTAAACGGGCTATAAACACTGTGGGAGTCTTGTGTTTAGGTGACGAAATTACCATCCAAAGCAGTCCTTGAAATTTCTTTCCTGCTTTTCATTTGCCTGCTCCTCCACTTCGTATCTAGCTTTCCACTCCTAATACACAAGCAGTTCATCCGCAAAGAAGTCTTCCCCATTGTGGCTTGAAATATTGCAAGTTGTTCTCAAAGTTGTAAGCAGTGAGTTCACAGTTGTCGAACATGCTCGATCAAAGTTTATTTCGGTGTCTTCCGAATCGAAACCTAACTCTGACTCCAGTGACAAAAAAGAAATGATTCTGAAACAAAACTTGGACGTTTTAGTCCCAAAATATATTGGAACGATTAGTTTTGTTTTCCATTTTCTCGAGCAAATACAGAGAGCTGACTGAGGCACCATTGTGTTTGGTTCCTGGGTAGATGTCATCAGCAGCCGCCGCCCCAGACTCCCTGAAATGGGGTCGTGTAACACTTCAGGTGCGACTTTGAAAGGGCATAGAAAATCGAAGATTTAACCAAATTCAAATTTTTTTTTTGCCCAAATGCTTCAAATAACAGGTGGATTTGTTTAAGCGAAAAAAAATTTGGGGGTTAGATGCACTTTAAGAAATACCTTTATTGCTGAAATGAGTTTCCTTGGGTAGGTTTCATTTTCTTCATCGCTTTGGCCAGATTCCAATGAAGAATCTTGTTCGCAGCCTGCACTGACATTGACTTTGATTTTTAAGCTACTTGTTCCAAGGATATTTGAACGCTCCAGATCTTCAGCAGATGCCGAGATTGTTGAAGGCATTTGGCCAAACCAAGAGCCTTTGTCGCTCCCGGCAAGGTTTTTTTTTCTTTCCTTGACAATATGGAGCTTTTTCTTTCTTCTTTGGGCCGGTGTTTTTGCTAAACTCCAGAATACCAGGCCACTTATTAGCATCTCATTGAATAAGAATAGCAACTATTGTTATATACCTTGTTCTTGAAGGCACACCGGCACATGTAAATAGAGTGGCCGGGTATTCTGAAGTTGCTCCCGGTTTTTTTTGTTTTCTTCACCCAAGGACTTTTTTTTGCTTTTGGTTTTTTCATAGGAGTTAGCGTAAAGAGCTTTCACGTGGGAATTTTTGTCCAGTGCGTGATGTGAATATGCAAATGAGCGATGAGCGTTTGCCGTGAAAATTTCCCCAGGGTTCTCACCCGTTGACAAGATTATGACACCTTCCTAGTTTATTAACTTTATTTGAAAATATGTTTTTTCTAAATAACTAAGTCGCTTTTTGAGATTTTTAATGTTTTTCCTTTGGAAACACTAGATAAAATGACGAACTTAAATTTTGTCAAATAAAACAAAAAACGATTTTTTTGGCCTCTGAAGGTGGGAAGTAACCTTAATTTCACAACTGCTTAAGTTGTGTGCATAACTGCGATGATCAATCATGTCTTGATATTTTACATTTGTTTGCCATTAGCAGTAAAGAAAACCAAACTCTTAGAGCTCTGCACACAATGAAAACATAACAAAGAGTTTTTATTCCCCCAAAACATCTAGGGCCTATTATTTAAATGAAGTATAAGTTAAATATTGCTTAGGGCTGAGCCGCAGTTTAGACATTGTCTCGATAAACAATAGCTAAACAATGTTTAAAAAATTTTCATAATTGAAACGCAACTGAACCGTGTTTTCTCAAGTCAAGGGCTAAACTATTTCTCACGAGGAAATTCCTTGTCTGCGAAGTTATTTTGTATGCAAATTTCCAGATAGTGGTCATGTCTCTGCAACATGGCTTCTAAAACAACTGCACAATCGGGTAAAGACTTTTCCAGAAGTGGAAAGCAAAGGCTACAATAGGAAAACGTTCCCAAAAAAAGGTAAAGGCATGGGTGGAAATTTTAACTAGATTTAACTCCCAAAATCCTAAACGTATCAAACGCGACCTCAGTCAGCTTCAAGGATGCTGGAGGCGGCTGAAACTCCAGTCGAAAAAGGAGCACGACCTACATTGTCATAAAAAGTGGACAACATCATAAATAGTGAAAAGTGAAGTGAAAAGTGAAAAAACAAATAATGAGAAAAGTGAAAAACGCGCAACATCATAAAAATTTCTAATGGTATCAGCCAGGTTCTCTGGGAATGACAGGAATTGTCCTTTTTGTTTTGCAATAGCCCTTGAAACCTTGTGAATGACTGTGCATGCAGCAAATACAGAAACACCAAATAAAACTGTCAATAATCCTCTGGAAAGTTCCTGTCGCATAGAATCTTAAAGCAATTAGCACTTGCTGCATTGGTGAAAGCGGCAGACCTTTCCTTGTTCTATGTTGGAAGAACTTTATCCAAAATTTTTATGAGGTCACTGACCGACTCCTTTCTAAGGTGAAAACGCAACCGAAAGTCTTCATGGTCGTATTCCTCTAATGGGTTGAATCTATACCTAGGGTGCCAAATTGTTCGAACATGTATATTACATTGATTGGCGTAGTTTCTTAACTGTCTGTAGTGCAGAGGTCCCTCCATTTCAAAATGGCTGACCATGAAAATATCTGTTTAAACCTACCTTTGATCAGGTCTAACTTACTGGGTTCCTTAGTCAGTGTTTAGACACTGCCTAAACACTGTTATGGAAAAACAATGTTTAAATTATCCGTACTCATGGTCTAAACACGACTTTCATAAACGTTATCTAAACTTCGTTTAAATTATCGGCCCGTTAAGATTATGTTTTCTTACTTACTTTGAAGGTGGCTTGTCTCATACGTTAGACATGAAGACTGAGTGACTGGGACAACTGGTAACTGATTGTACTCCTCCAATGAAGGTGGTCTGCCATAACCAGAGGGGCCTTCCGGAAGAAAATGCAAAAATAACACTTAATATAATCTGAAACAATGTCAGGGCTGTCAGAGGGGAACATTGGGGTTTGCGGTATTGGACAATTTTTCCTGCGGTATTTCGGTAATTTTAATCTCAAATGCGGTAATGTCAGAACCTGTAGGATGCGGTTCTTACACATTTTGGATAGTATTAGAAATTATCCTATAAGTTCTCCAACCTTTCCAAGGGTTTCCCAGTTTCCGATTGGACATTCCCAAAGGAACTTAGCTGTCGTGGGAATGGACAACCTCAATTTTTTGTTGCAAACAGAAAACTAGGGCAAGTTATTTTAGTTCATTATTAGCCAATGTTACCTATTTTGATCATGTTGTCTAAATCACAAATAATCGAACTTAATATTCATTAACAAATTGTTAATTGCTACACATCCTCTAAACTTAACATACAGAGTAGTATTGGTATGACCTTGAGTTTCGACTTGGTATAGTAGTATTGTGGTATTTGCTGACTTTTTGTTGCGATATTGTGGTATTTGCTGAAATTTGTTTGCGGCATGGCGGTGTTCAGAACCCCCAATGTTCCCCTCCTGTCACTAAGGGCTGTCGCTATCAGTAGCTATTTTTGTTTTTCAAAAACTACTACTTCAAAAATCAGTGACAGCTCTGGTTCTATCTATGTAGAAGTCATACTGTAAGAAAAATTAAATTAATGTGTCTTGTGTTGATGTGATTATAATAGCTGAATTGAAAAATTTAACATGGGTTGAGTGCATTAGAAACACTGACATACCCAGGGGATGAACATAAGAAATAAAAAGAAGATTTTTTACATACCTTGATAAGTTTGAGTGACTCCAGTGAAAGGCAACTGACTGTATTCCACTGATGAAGGTGGCATGTCATGACCAGAGAAGGATTTGGCAACTGAAATGTTACATATTGTTTGTTATTAACAACTGCCCTGTGAAGTTGAAGTTGGGTGCCTGAGACATCCAGGAGCTTCCAATATTGGCAGCCAGCTCCTAGATGTAGACTGCTTCCATGGCTGGCAAACCCTGGCAACCCAGCCTTGAGCCCCCACACGGAAGGGAAAAGTGGGCACCCATCATTGATATAATAGTGGAAAGAGAAGGGAGGAACAGGGGAGGAGAAACAACCTCTGAGCAGAGTCCCTGCACTTGAGACTTGGATGCCCGAGGAAAGTGCTGACAATGCAAAACTACTTGAATGCCTTGAGGCCCAGGAACACGTGGAATCCTAGCGCATGTGCAAATCTTAATGCTGCTCACTGCAAAGACAAGACTTGCACTCTTAGTTGTTGACTCCATTAAATTGCATTTAACTGCATTTAGCAGTAAAGATAATCAAACCCTTAGAGCTCTGTGTGCATAATAAACATAACACGGAGTTTTCACTCTCAAAAACAGGTAACTTTTGTTGTAGTGGTGGGACAATTTCACTCCATCACTCCTTCACTTCCTGTTAGACATTTGGAACCCTGGGGGGAACTCCCACATGAGAAGGTCAGCTATGCTTGTCAGAAAATTTGAATTTAACTTCTAAAGAAGACTAATGTGGGCGTTACTCAAGCTTCATTAGACCCTAAAAGATACCACTTAAAATGGAATACATGTAGGTTTGATTACTAGCCCCTGTTCAAGAAAGGATTATGCATGCACTTGTACACCCGACTCATGTGCTCAAGAGATCAGCGGAAAACAAATGAGAGCTTTTCTTTCATTATTATTTCTTCAAGTGCACCCTATAGGATACTTTGACACTTAAGAATGGCAGCGATTTGTCATCAACACCCTAAGTGAGACCAGAATCCTTGATTTGTACTCGAGATGAGAATCCCCGACATTTTCATAGAGTCCCCCCCCCCCCCCCACCCACCCCCGCAGGTTTTGAACATTGAGCTGTCCAAGGCTGTTTTACAGTCGCTTGCACCTTGTCAAGTTAGATAATCTTTGAATTTATGACACAATTACTAAATGTTATCTTACTGCAAAAATGATCTACATTGAATAGATTTTTGCACAAATGTTTTTATTAAATAGAAGTTAATTAATTTATAAATAGCTCATTGCCCAAAGGTATCCTCTTATACAGGTTTAACCGTACCCCATTGCCGAAAACTGAGGAGATATTGAAAATCAAAAAATTGATGAACTATATGAATTTCCAAATCATCATTCAAGCCATGATTAAAACTTTTGGACAATCAACAGACAAGGGAATTGAGGAGAATTCGAACTACGTGTTTCGCCCTTATTTATACAGTATTGTAAATAAATGCTTCAAAGATGAATACAGACATGGTGAAATGATTTGAACAAAATAGGGAAGGAAAGGGAAGAAAAAGAAAAAGAAAACAGAAAAAGAGAAGCCACTTGGATTGTTTTCTTACTCACTTTGAGGGTGGCTTGTCTGATATGTTAGAGTTGAAGACTGAGTGACTGGGACAACTGGCAAATGATTGTACTCCACTGATGAAGGTGGTCTGCCATAACCAGAGGGGCCTTGCAGAGGGAAATGCAAAAAAAAACAAAAAACAAAAAAAAAATGAAACAGTAAATACAATCTGAGACGATGTCAGGGCTGTCACAAACAGCTGTCACTATCCCTAGCTATTTTTGTTCCTTCCTACTTCAAAAATCAGAGACAGCCCTGGTTCTAACTAGAAGTCGTAATGTAAGAAAAATTAAATAAACATGTCTTCTCCTTACAACAAAATTCTTTTGCAATGTTATTGAAGCCAACTCTATCATGACATAAAGCATGGTAGAGTTCACCAAAAGGTGCAACTGATGTTGTTGTATTTATCCAGCGAAGTAACATCTGATGTGGTTTATCTTTTGCATTAGCTGCTATTCCTTCCAGTACATCCTGACCAATGCCAAGGTGAATTCCCAGCGTCTCCCACTTTGCACCAATCTTTCCTGCGAGCTCATCTAGTTCACGGTCACTGGGTCTGCCTTCTTTAATAACAACTATAAATGAAAAAGGAAAAGCTTGCAGCTAAGCAAAGATGCCATTTTGGTACATGTGAAGGTGACAGAAACTTAAACATCATCTATCCCTTCTGTGAAAACAAGAAATTTATTCATGAAACCTAGTCCAGAGGGGGGGTGGGAATTTGATACCCTATTCATGACCATTGCAGTTAGCACAGCTGCCCTAGACATAGTTATGAAGGGTTTCTGTTGGTGGCCTTATTGATAATGATGAAAAAGTAGCTTCTTCTAAGAAGCATACTCAATAGACCTTTTTAGCTTGGGCCGTTTGTTTTCCCATTACAGACCACATGATATTCTCTAAAGAATTGTTCTTTTATCCATCTAAAAATTATTTATTCATATGCGCATGATTATTTGAAAATTTGAAAGAAAGAATTCTCAAGAGTATCATCACATGGTCTGAAATGGGACAAGAAACAGCCCAGTCAAAAAAAGTCTATTTAAGACTAGAGTGCTAAAATCAAAATCCATACCCTGAGACCAAAACGGCTATACCTATACCGCACATACCTATATAGCCCATATAAGAGAGTATCCCCGGGCACCTAGTGGTGCTCAATACCATCAAACAAGCTTCACGATACATTAAACATTTTTGTAAACAGAATTAAATTTTCCACTCATCCAATCCTCTTTCCCAACCATACTTTCGTTTATCAAACTTAGAGTAAGAAGTAAAATCATACTTTCAGAACAGGAATTTATGCTTGCCACCCATAGAGAAAAACTATGAACATTACAGGTTGTTACATGGAAGACAAACTTCTTTTCCAAATGCCGATCCAAAGAAACTCGATAGCATATTTCCATATTTTGTATGAACCCTGAAGATTTTGTTGTTGTTTTTTTTAACCACTGTGTGCTTTATGTCAATATTCAAATTAACCATCTTACAATGACAAAAATAGAGTCAGAATTAAACACGACAGGTATCAAATGGTCTTTGCACACATGCAAGCAGTGTGTTTATTTTGCAAGCACGAGCAGTGATCAGTTGTGTCATGCGCGCATTGAGCACTTTAGAAAATACAGATGGCTAGGGACAAGTACTTTGTAAATTTTCTGCTAGCTGGAATCTCTCTTTTCTTAAAAAGTTGTTTTGCGCTAAGTAATCTGGCTGACACCTCTAAAACAGGACAAAAGACGCAAAGCTAAGCAACAAGTTAAGATGTTATCACAGTTCAACCAAGGCATTTCCAGCAGCTTACAAGCAATTATGCCTTGTTTGATGCCATTCGATGCAAAGTTACATCACTTAGCTTCACACGAGTCAGTAGGTGGATGCTAAAGGAGATCTAAAGCTTTCTAAGGCCTCATTTACAAGCAAGTACATGTAGGTTCCTGGAGGGTAGGGTAACCCTAGCAATAGAGTTACCCTACCAAGAGGGTCAAAGATAGCCCGCATTTACAAGCAAAATGTTTCAGGTAGGTTACCCTACTACCTGGGACTGAACTCTGACCGGTCAGTTGTAATGAAATGTCAACAAAACAAGGAAGTATTTTTCCAGAAACATTCACAGTCTTCATAGAGCCTGCATGTTTTCCCAATGTTTCCCAGTTTTGCCATATGAGAAACATTGTTTCCAGCATCAATTTTTGTTTCCAAGGGGTAAATTATGCTTCGGCTACACAGCAGAGAATCCGAGCATGTGAGCAGTTGCAAACATTTTGTGAGAATGAGCAAGCAAGCACTCATCTAATTTTTGCAAGAAATTGGAGTAAAGGCAAAATTTTACAAGCACTTTCAAATTGAATGGGACCATACTATATCCCTAACACTGGTGTCCAAATGCCTGTGGCAAGAATCTCAGCAAGTTTTTGGCCACTAAGACTTTTATATCTTGGCAAGATCTTGGAAAGATTTCAAGATCAAGAAATTCTGCAAGTATGTACATGCACAGAACTTCTATGATGTGAAGTGCCCCTTACATGACGTTAGTGAACTATAGAAGTGAAGATCAACAAAGTCTTGAACCTAGTTGAACTTACGTGTATGCGGGATAGAGACTTTGCCAGTGATATTGCCGTAGCAATTGTGTTGTTCCAGAAAATATCCATACCCTTCTCGTGGAGGGAATTTCCCGCAAGATCCCCTATCTCCTGGAATTTTTTATTTTTGGAAAACAAAAGTAACCCCCCCCCCCCCCCCCTACACCTCCAGAATTTTTATGAGTATTATGTACACCTCCCATACCTGGAAAAATGCATTTTGGCAAGAAAATGTGTTAAAGTTAACACTCCAAACAGTAGGCCGTCTGCATTGCACATCACTGTTGTTTATTCTAAATCGATCAAACCATCTGAAAATAATTGATTTCGTATCTAATTGAAGGATATCTTGACACTAAATCAACTGTTCAGAATTTCCTGGGTCTTTGACCCCCCTCACCCACCCCAACCTCAGAAGTTTTAATTCCCTCCATGGTGGGGGTATAGATATTTTCTAGAACATAACATTAACAAATATATATATATTTTAAATTTTACTATATTCACTCTGATAAGTTTGAGTGGCTCCAGTGAAAGGTAACTGATTGTATCCAACGGATGAAGGTGGCATGTCATGCCTACAGAAGTCTTCCCAGAGAAAATGCAAAGACAAAACTTAAAAAGAAATTCTGAAACAATGCCATACAATATTTGTGCAATGTGTAGGGCCATCAAGGCCACATATGTTAATCTATTTCATTAAGTTGTAATTGTATCTTTAAAATCTATTACTTACTGCGAGTGTGACTTCTGTTATTGTTGTATCCTTCATAAGACTGACTGGCCACAGCAGAAGGCAACTGATTGTATTCCACTGATGAAGGGAGCTGCCTAGGGAAACCTTGAACAAAAAAGTTATGTGAACATATTTAAATATTATCTCCTAGGCATATTGATATGTGTCATCTAAAAAGCGCCTTCAAAGAGGTTTAATGAACCTCTCTTAGTCAGAGCTTTCTACAGAATTTAAAACATGACACAGAGTTTTCATCCCCCAAAAATTGCTATAAAATTTTTTTCTTACTCACTCCGAGTGTGGCTCGTCTGATCCAGAATATTTGCAATAAGGTGAAGGGTTAGAAGAGGTTAGCTTCTTATCATTTTGTAAATTAGTAACATCTGTACACAATCATTTTTGTCACTCACTCTGAATGTGTCTTCTCTGATATTCATTTCCTTCATGACTTTGAATGGTTATAGAAGAAGGCAGCGGAACTTGTTCCACTGATGAAGACAGACAGCTAACTGAGCCAGGAGAGACTTTGAGAAGAAAACATCAACATGTTCAAATATACATACCTTTACATCAAAATAGACTGCAGGCAGTGACTAAAAGTATGAATTCATGCCTTTATCTTTGAAGTCGGTTTCATACACAAAGATAAGAAACAACAACGATAACCGCACATACATTCATTACAACCAAATGTAGTTTTCTCTAGTTAAGCCATGTTTACATTTCACAGATCACCACCTCAGGGCTGTCACTAGCTACTGTTGAGTCTGAATGTACGACACTGGTGTGACTACAGTTGCTAACTGTTGAGTCTGATGTCATATAACTAAAGACTAACCAGAGTGACAACTGAAACTGCAATTAATGACAAGCATGACACTGTCGCCATAAAAAATAACTCCATCTTAGAGTAGTGAAGTGTACCACAATTTTGAAAATGTATTTGTCTGAACCTCAAAAACCAATGTATCCTGCTATGCCAACAGGGTAATCACAGCTTTTCCAAAATATTAGGCCTTGAGGTAAATGGTTGACTGTCAAGTTATGGGCACTGAACCATCATGATTCTCATTAGAAAACTGAATCCACGCAACAGTCAAACATCCTATGTGTCAAGACTATAGCATATGTTTTTATGTCAATACAAGTGAGCTGAGACAAATGACTGTTAGTCACATATAAACTCATTCCCAATAACTGTTCAAATCCTACAATATTTCAGGAATTTACTTTTGTAGAGAGGTTGTTAAGTACATGTATTTACTCCACTACAGCTGAAATGAATTATCCAAGAGAGTACTGGATCTAGACATATTAATTTACCTCCATGATCAATCAATTCTCCCCTAGGTCGTTTTGAAGGCTGGTTATTGAAAAGGGGTAATGGCCTTTTGTCCTTTTCCTTTGAAATTGGCCTGCTTTCTGATGAACCTACCAAAAAATGACAACAAATATAATCATTTTACAACACTTGGTAGTATTTTAGGGTACATAATTACCACATCTTGTTACACATTTACCAAATCTTGTTATAACCTACTTTCAATGATTTTAATTCTACAATACTAAAAATTGGTACTGAACCATAATAAAGTTAAAAGTTTGTGCATAGTGGGGGTTTATACAAGGACATTTTGTAGTTCTCCCAACATCACTCATATGTTGTTGCTGTGTTAACATCTACATTGGTATTGTTGGTTTGACATCAATAGAGCAAGCGATTGATTCATACAGGATCTCACATTGCCTTTGATAAGCACACTGGCTTCTTATGAGTAATATATTCCACACTAAATTACTTCAGTGATTCTCAAGAGAAATGAGACGTATCAAGAGAAACAGGATGTGTCTCCAGACAAATGAAATGTGTCTGGTAAGGAACAAGATGGGAGGTGGTGACTTACTTTCAAGCTGTACTGCAACTTTCAACGTTCTGTTGGAGGCTGCGGTAAGAGCTTCTTCTTCTAGGCCTTCCTGTGATGTAGAGGCTTCATTGCAGAAGGAATACTCCTAAAAACATAAGGGGAGAAAATTGTAAGAAGGTGCAGCGGCAACAGTAAGTTTTAAACCTGAATTTGTATGTTTTGGACTTTTGTAGGCAGATATTTTTCCTTGCAATTCATAGTTTCCTTCAGGTCTCCAGGCAGCATGAAAGTAAAGCTGTGTCTGTTATAGCGTGGGAGATATAGTGGTGAACCAACCCCAATTGCTGGTTTTCATTCCAGGCAATCAGTCTGCGTGTTTGATTTTACATAGCATCCAGGTCAAAGAGGAAGAAGACATAAAAAAGTCCACTGTATAATTAAAAAATTCAAACATTACGGAAGAGATAATTCAGTATTGATTTCAAGACCAATTCAGAGAACATCACTTCGTGTAAACTGTGCAAGATAAATGTATGGTCTATAGTGTTTGTTTTCTTTTCTTCACCATTTAAATAGTTTTAAATCTTTCCCGAGATGTTGTTCACTACAATACAGACATTAACATGTATTCAAGATGCATTATGACAGCTTGATGATCTCACGTCTGCATAAAATTCAGAGTAGAGTAACATTCAGAATTCGCAAACACAGTAAAAGTAAGATTGAACATTACATTTAAGTTACCTTTGATAGCCTTGACATCACAGGAAGCCTTTAATACTGAAAACTGATGCTAAAAAGAAAAACAGAAATAATCTGCATTAGTTTCATAACAGCAACACCAGGAAATAAATTGAAAAGTTTCCAGGGCTGTCATTAAGGGCTGCAACCTCTCACACCTGTTATGGCTCAGCATGTTTGATAGGCCCTTGTAATGTTGCAAGTGAAATTGCCTTTTATTGATACAATTCACCCACAAATAACAAGGTTTACTGCAAATTTGGAAATCTGATTGGTTCTCTCATTATTTTCTAGATACTGATAGACAATGATTCCATGCATGCTGTCTTTGCAAGAGATATAATTCTTTACTTTATACTGCTTGACCAGTAAAGCGAAACATTTTAACAATTTGTAACAACCTTGATTGGACGAACTAAAAACTCACCAAGTCCTGCTAGAAACACCCTTTGACATCCCAAAACCTGACATTGCTACTTCAAATGAATCACTGACTCAACCTTTAAAAAAATTGAAAAACCAACAAGAACAATAAATCAACAGAGAGGACTTGATGGACGTATGTCTCCCATTATAACTATGCTTTAGAAATGCCCTCAGGATGCCTGCAGGGGATGTTGATGTCTCTATTTCATCAATTTTAAAAGAAAAAAAACTGGTGTCCTAGTAGTTTACATTGAGGCCCTTTAAAGTAAAAACCAATATTGTAATTAAACAGAAACTTGTTAAAAATCTCAACTAATTGGAAGCAGTCCAGAATTCCCGGCCACCAAACATAAATCTATCCAATGGCAGGGGGAGGGATTTGAACCTGGATTACAAGCCCAGTGACCTAACCACTGGGTGACACCACCTCCGGCCAAGTTATGTAAATTTAATCAATATAAATTTAAATTTAATCAATATAAATTTCTCTATATAAAATTGGAAATTGAAAATTGGAAATTGGAAATTGGAAATTGTTATAGTTCCTCTAGAACCCTCTCTCTCAGGATTTCCTGATTTTTCCTGGGGAGGGAAGAGTTGGGACAGTATATAGGTGCATGGATTTTCTAGAACTACATTGTACATGTTAAAAAATTACCGTTTATAAACTGGGTGCTAAATAACACTATGCACAGCTATTGCCTAAGGAAATTTTTCAGGAGCCCTTTGGGCTCCCAACGTCAAAAGTTAGAAGCCCAAGCCACTTTTTTAGGAGCCCAGAATAAATTTGCCGTGGTCAATCCAGGGGGTTCCCGAGACTAGGGAAGACAGGGGGGTGTGGAGTGAATATGGAAATTTAGGGGAGGGGTCCGGAGGCAGAGATTTTCCATGAGACACTAATATGGTCTATTTTATCAATCAAATTTTTGAAATAAAGTGTTCAGCAAAGTGATCAGGTCATGACTGAGAAAGAATACTATTTGTGGTCAAACAAATTCAATAATTGGTGTATCCATGCAAGTGCTGCAGCTTTTTTTACAAAAATTTATATTGCCTCTTTCACTTTTGAGTTAAGCAATTCTAAACAAATCATGAAATGCAAGCTGCAAATGAAAACAAATAAAATAGGCATTTGGGGCATTTGAATTTGGCCTTACTGAAATGTGCTTCTTCGGAGAAAATATATTCTCGAATATTGGGCAGAGCCACAACAATTCATTTGATAATTTAAAATATAAAACCATGGTATACAAAAAGAATTGCAATGATGTTTCCTTTTTGCTGGCTTGTAGCTACTTGAATATTTTGACTTTTAAGTCATAAATATCCTTTCAGAAACTACAGAAATTCATTCAGTACAGCTAAGTGAAGTTTTCCAAAGTATTGGACAAAAAAAATGCCCAAGAATTTATCCTTATTCAATTGTAAATATAATGTCAGCAGCAACATCACTCCAATTCCAAAAATATTTGTTATCAAAGTAGTTATTTTGCCTGGGGAGGGGGGGGGGGGGGGTATTTTAAGAATGTCTGGGTGGGCATGTGCCACTGGGACCCTGGAACCCTTAGCCTATACTAGAGCTAGTTCAGCTGAATTTTGCTACCCTATTCTAGAGTAACCAGTATTAAAACCACCGATTTCCACCTGAATCCCGATTTTTGACAGTTAATAACATTCAGTAGTGCTTTATAATAGTCATCTATCAACGATGTTGAGGCTGAGTTACAAAAATTTAAACTTGCCCATTTCATTTTTTTATATTTTTGATTGACAATTGCTGGTTTCTTTAGTTTAGATAAAATCTTCAACCAACTGGTCAGTTTCGTGAAAAATAATACCCTATTTTAGACCCAAACGCTCTGATTTATATACCCTATGCTGGAGTAAACTGCTTGAAAACCATACCCTTCACAGTGGCACATACCTAGATAACCCATTTATGGCAGTACCCCCCCCCCCCCCCGGGTTATTTTGCAACTGGAATCAGTAGTGCATCAACAGAGACACAATCCATTGGCATACATGAGGTGCATTTATTCAATACTGAGCTTGCAATGCATTGTAGGGCAATTTTCAAATATGGCTGTTTTCGGTTGTTTTATGAGCAGAGAGAGACTTTGTTGCCGTGTTTTGGCCCATATTTCTCGTGTTAAAAGCAAAACAGGACCAGAGTAGCTGTTGTTTTCCATTTAATTTATTGTGTGAATGATTTTTTTGGTCGATTTCATGGGAAGATAGAAGTCATTGGACAGATTAGATGGGAATGAAAACTCCATGTTTAGGCGCCCACTCGGGCTCCTTGAACAAAACTTTAGTCGCCCACACTCGTAACTTAGGCGCCTCAGGCAACCGGGTGCCCGTTAGGCAGCAGCCTTGCTATGGTAGTTAAAAATTGATTTTTTATTTCATTCTAGCACTGATTATTTAAAAGGTTTGCTAAAACAGATTATCACACAGGTTAGAATTCCATTTCAAGAACATTTACGTGGCTCTGTATTTAAATCTTAAATCTGTTGTTAGTTGCCTTATTTCATGGGTTGAAATAAAAGTGATACCAGAGGAGTCTAAAACAAGTCAGCATAATTCAGTTTTGGTTAATTCATTCAACTTGCTTCCTTACTTAATGCAAGTAGCATGATGCAATGACATGCTACCATGCTATAAACAAGACGTAAAGTTAACAGAACACCAGCATCTGGTATCAGTGTGAATGCAATTTGATCTGGCCTGGTCTAACCCATATTGATATATATACAGTTACATGTAGATACAGGGCAGGAAAAATATTTTGAAATCCAGCTGCCCAGTGGACTAGTATGTTTCAGTTTTCAGTTGCCCTCACCAAAAGATTACTTGCCCAATAGATGTGCAATGTTCATTCCTTATCAACTAACAAGACTACTGAGGCTAATTTCACTTGGGCACCAGACCATTTTCACTTGCCCAAAAGCAAAATTTACTTGCCCTGGGCAATCAAACCTGGGTTTTTTTCCTGCCCTCAGGTACTGATCATATCATACAGTGAATTTTTGGGATTTATACCCAAATTTATACCCGTTTGCCTATTTCACAGAACATGCGCACTAGATGTTAGTTATTAATCGACTCATTGTGATCTCTAGACTTGCCAGATGCCAGGTCCCCATAAATGAAAGTCTAGAATTAGAATAATAGTGTGACAGAAACCTGTCTTTCTGAATCAGTACCCCAACCCCGGTCACTTCAACATTTTAAGCCGCCATTCACTGACTGAAATCATACTCAGTGATGCATGAAATGACAATGTCAAAACTGGTTAAAAAGGAAGAACTCAACTCATAAAGATATTACAAATTGTACAGTATCATTACCAATCCACTTCCATCTGGCCTCATCTGACATAACAATTATTGCTTCCAAGCTTTAACACAAATGGCATACCGATTTGCTCTTGTACTAAAAAAATAAAATGCTTGAACAGCCTGTCACAAACGTTCAAGTCTCCATGGTCTACAAGCCAGTCTCATAAAAAAAGAAAACAACAAACTCCCACTATTTTTCGTTTCCCCTGCGAGTATGCGAGTATTGTGTTAAAGTTACGCTAAGATTAAATTGAACTAATGTAAAGGCTACTTTCTACACTACTCTCTCGACAAACATTCAAAATCGCTGAAGCATTTTAAGACATTTTCGGAGACTGATAAAGATATCAACTTGCATGAAAGGCATAAAGAGAGCTTGGAGAAACTTCGATCTTCGTAAGCTTACCTTTGACGGACAAGCGAAAGCACGAAACCTCGCAAGGTAGTCTCCACAGGAAAAACGTTAATTGACGCTAAGTTGATCATCAGGCTACATGACGACGTGCTCGGCGAAACGTTGAAATCATCCCATGATTGGAAGATAGAAAAGATATTAATAAATGAGCTAGATAGTGGAAGAGACCTGAAGAAGTACAAGTTGTAAGATCTTCGATGCCGGAATACGAAGAAGGGACAATCCCGTATCCCAGAATCCCTTGCCTGGAATAGCTGTCTGAAATGTGTTATGCCCAATCACGACGATCACAAGCCAGAACTTCAACCACAGAAACCACAGAAACCACAGATGACAAAAGATGAGTTTTGCTCTTCGGAACGTCTCACAGGATTGGCTGAGAAAATGATATCTAAACAATAGGAGTAACAATGGAGCAAGATCCAATGAAATTAGAGGTTCTAAAGACCTTCGTGTTCAACCTAATTCCCAGGGTCTCTCATCTTACCGCCCCGTGGAGCGAGCGAAGAGAGGGGCGGTAAGATGAGAGACCCTGGGAACGAGGTTGCTTCGTGTTCTTCATGTCAACAGATGAGTTTCCGGGGAGTTTCCATCGGTCACGAAACAAATTTGTTTTGCTTCACAAGGTCTTCTCAAAGTAAAACCAGAAATTAGATAATTGTTCTTTAAACACAAGCGAAGAGAGTTTGAGATATTTTTACACGAAAAATCGGGCTATGAAGACCTATCAAGCGCAAACGATCCACAGTGCTTCCATCATCGGCATTTCGTTATTTTGATAAGGACGAAAAGCGACGAGTAAAACTGATAAAAATGGAAGTCTTCCATTATATTTTTGTAACATGTAAATCAAGTTACTTACGAACGAACCCCTGACAGACATTTTTTTGAAAAAAAATTCTTCATTTTTCACAACGAAAACATCGATCTACTATCAATCTGCCAAAGCCAGCCTTACCCCACCCCACTGAGAAAATGTTCTCATGGTTACGTTTGTTTGAAATAATTGATCTGGGACATTGTTATTCAAAATGGCGGCAATTAGGAGGAAGGTACATAAACTTTTTTGGGAATAATAAAAGTGATTTCTTCCACAATTTTGCTGCTACAATGCCGGAGGAAAGAACAGAAGACGCAGACACTAGCAATGTTGGTGAAGAAGAAGGCGAAGAAGAGATTCCGTCGGACATAATGCCACTTTTCTTTACGAGTAAAACTCAAGAAATATTTGGCTGCAAGGGCGATGAGGATGTCACAGAAGAGAATCCACTCAAGCTGATCCCAAAGGAAGTAATCCTTCAAGATTTTAAAGACAGGGCAGCTGTTTCAGATTTTCACCCAGTTAAGCAAATCGTTTTGGTAAGTTTTTAAGTGCAAAGCTGGAGCTAAAACGGCACCACATGTAATTCTATTATGTACGACCTCATCGTGATCGTGCTAAGTAAAGGTTGTTTCTCTGTCTATATGGCAGGATACCTTTAGCCTCACTTTGCTGACCTGGGCATATCCTGGATCGGTAATGGAAGCCTGAGGCTCACAGTCGCTGAACATAAGCTTGATATGTTTTAAGACAACCTATTTCAATCCATTTCATTTTATATGGAATTGATTGTTTTCAGTTAAATTTCTATCATCTCTCTCCTATTTTTACACAAATTGGTAAAAAGGTAAAATCTGCATATGAGCCAAGTGGCCCATTAGGCTGGAGCTTATCCCGGTTTCTGTGGAATGAAGCGACTAGGAGTATTTCCACTCCCCCCTGGGAGGAATGCTAGTCCATCACGAGGTGACCTCCAGCATTTATTTTGCCAGTACCCATTTATACTCCTGGGTGGAGAGAGGCACTGTGAGAGTAAAGTGTCTTGCCCAAGAACACAACACAATGTCTCCAGCTAGGGCTCGAACCCGAACTGCTGAATTGGGAGTCATACCCACTTACCTAACCATAAGGCCACCATGCCTCCACACAGTTGTTACATAAAAGGAGCTTAATATTATGTTGAAAGTTCTGGCTTTGAATTAAGACCTCCCATCCTCTCAGAATTTTCATTGACCTTCCATAGGGTGAATGTGGATATTTTCTGGAAGGCCACTGAATCAGGGATCCATATTCGCAGTTGTCCGGTCATCAGTGATGACTGAAAAATTATAAAGACAACCAAAACAATATGCAAACTTGTCTGCTGGACGATTTAAGTTTGACTCTATTTTCTTTAATTTTCTTCTGAGTTTCATGCATTCTGTCCACTTGTTTTTCATTTGGATGGGTGGGTGGGTGGGTGGGTGAGTGGGTGAGTGGGTGAGTGGGTGAGTGCATGAGTGAGAGATGTATGTATGTTACACCAATCAGATTGGGTCTACTATAAACAGCCAATCAAATTTCTTGTTGTAAAGGTAAATGGTATGTGAGAAGATTTGATCCCGATAGAGTTCAGAACGGCCATATTTATTCTTCTATAAAAGAGGAGGAAGTATTCACATATTGGGTTTACTTCGACATTTTCTGTGGGTTAGGCTAAGGATTTTAGTTAAATGAACGAGATGAACCTTGAGGTTTGAAACAGTTCGTGAGTTAGTAGTATGCAAATGAACGGGATATTTTCATTTTTAGTTACAAAGGAATAAATTCAATCAGAGGTCACGAATCGTTGCTTCTAGTTCTTAGGACATGTTTTAGAGGGGACGAGACTTTAGATTTGAAACAGTTCTAACGTTTAAAATAGTAAGTGCGGGTAATGATTGTTTTGTTCTTGTTGCATGCAAATATAACAAGATATTTTTGTTTTTCAGTTACAAAGTGTAATTTGACACTCTTGTTTTTCACAAGGGAGTAAATTCAATTAGAGCGGATGAATCGTCACCACTCTTTCCCACGAGATGTTTGCTATCTTTAGTAACAAATGGTAACATAACACTTTTGTTTTTTATATGGGAGTAAATTCAATTAGAGCTGACAAGTTATCGGCTATTGTTCTCAGGATATTAAACAAAAAAAACTTTCATTTCTGGACGGTTTTTACGTCTCTGCAGTAGCAGTTTAATAGTTTTATTTGATGACATTCATTTCAGTCCGATATTTTTAGAGGTAAAAAGTATGAAAACTGTTGAAATGTTCTTTGAAGACTGTGCGGCACCAAGTTAAAGTGCAATTTAATTAAATCAGACTTTCAACGTGTCAGAGGTTTTTTTCTCTTTCTTTCTATTTTCAGTGAAGTTGTGTTCTGTTGGGTAAAAAGGGTAAACGTTCGACTCGTATAAAATGCAAAAAAGTCTCTAAATTAACTTGAGTATTTCTGAGCAAAAATTCCTCTTGGTGGTTAGAAGGGTTATGTGATCGGTGAGTGAGGGAGTTATGCATGTGTGCGTGTCACACCAATCACAGTGCGGGTTGTATCTAAGGACAAATCAAATTGCCTGTTAGAAAATAAGATGGTATCTACATTAACTTGGCGACACGTCAGATTACTGTAGTTTGTTCAGTCAAACATTTTATGGGTTACTATTTAGCTATCTTACCATGACCGATTTAACATCGCATGTACATCATAAATTCCCAGTTTTTTTTCTTGCTGTACATCACAACCAAAAACACTTGTCGAATTAACCAAATCATTACTGTAAACAGCTCCATGAATGCTCCTATCTCCAACACTTCACACAAAAAAATAACTCTTGCATGCATTGCATGCCTATGTTTTCATTGTGTGAGAGTGAAAACAATCTATACCACAAACAAATCAAGATACTTGGACTGGTGTGATTTAATTTATCCAAGAGATTAAATTTCATTTTCTTGTTGTAGGATTATCAAGCTGATGAACTGCTTGTAGTATATGATCCCTTGTTCAAATATGGTCAGAATTTTTATCTTGCTCTTACAGAGGAAGCCAAGGAGAGGATCCTGAATGTAAGTCTAATGTTTAATTTAACTGCATCTGAGCTAGCATCAAGCCATACCACATCTGGCTATACGTTACTCATGCCAGCAGCATCGGGAGGACAGTCCCATAAAAGAACAGATGGAAATAGTTAACACTTTGTTGGGTTAAGGCTTGCTACCTCTTTATAGGGGTGAAGGGGAATTGGGCCACAAAAAAACAAACACCCCAAAACAGATTCTGGTCCCTTTTGGGAGTTCCCTTCCAAACTTTCAAACGATCACCCCATCACCTTAACATGTGTATGGGAGTCCCTGTGTTATATCAATGAAAATCAGAAGTAGCCTAAGTATACTGTAGCCATTAGAGGCCACATGGCAAAAAGACATAGAGACATGCGCCAATACATTATTTTGAAAATGTTGCATAATCTGTGAGTTATTTCTTTGTTGTGAAAAAAAAGTGAGCTGAGAGCAGGGGGAGTTCAAAATTGAGGGTCAGGGTGTAAAATGTCATGCTCTAAAAAGCATAAGGTTTTCTGAGACTGAGATGTGTGTCCTCTAGACTCTAACATAAAGATAAGCTGTGGTTATATTTTAAGGTATAACACTGTAAATGGATGGGTTTGTTTCTTGATAGCCTCCTCAAGATGAAGTTCAAGATGGAGAAGCAGAGGAAGGAGAAGAAGAAGACTTAGTATTTACACTCAGAAAGTTTCCACGAACTCCTCAGCCATGGCAATCCTTTGGAAGTGAAACTGAAGTGGAGGAAGAGAATGTTACTGAAAACAGACCCAAGGTTAACTGCTAACGATATAATATACTTCCAGGCTGGGTTGTTCGAAAGCCGGTTATCGCTAAGCCATGATTAAAAGTTAACCGGAGTAACAATTTTTCTTCTACAGAAATGTTTTTCACTGCTTACGTTTTGTGTAGTTTGAGATTACTCAAGTTCAAAACCGAAGGACGAACAATATAAACAGAAAACCTCGCTGAAAATGTACAAAAATGAAATCAAAATTCTCGCTAATCCTGGGTTAGCTTAATCGGGCTTTGAACAACCCAGCCCTGATCAATGACTGATATAGATATAGACTGATTGGACAGTGGTCCAGATAAGTGAGGGGTCTCAGGTTAAAAACCTGGGTATAGGAGCAGTGGAAATTGACCTGTTTGAATTCCCTTTTGTAACTCTACCTTGAAACATATCTGGAACCCTGATTAGACATTACATGGTGGCATGAAATCAAGTAAACGAATTTTATTTTCGAGAGATGAAAACAATAATGTATGAAGAAGTGCAGCAAGTGAGTAAGATGTTGTCAACATGCGAAACTTAAATTCATGTAGCACTTCAAGCCAAGGTGTAATTTTCTCTTTATTATATAAGTGTACATGTAGACAAACTGACTCTTTCCGCAAACAGCCACGAATATGCAGGAAATAACATAATCAATATTGTCACTAGTGAGGACATGGAAAATTACACCACTCAGGGCCTGGATGTAGTTTCATATATGAATTTTACGAGTGGTGTATTTTTCCAGTAAAATACTCGTGTCTGTATGTATTGTATATCAATGTAACTTTTGCATGATAAATTTAAAAATTCATTTTATGTTTGCTACAACATGTTATGATCAAGTCACTGTTTTAGTGTAAGTGCATATGCATGAAGTACACATTTGAAATAATATTTATATGCATGCTAACTTTTGTTTTTCCCCTCAGGTCAAGTTTAGGATTTCAAGAAAGAGGCGTGAGTTTGGAGTGCCTGTGACATTCAGTGATCGAAATGTGTGCGATGCTAAAGATGGCTTTGTAGAATGCCCTTCATATGACGATGATGGCTATGGACTCCTGAAGAAAGAGCTTGACAAAGGCATACAGGTAGATGAAAGTGATTCACTTAGCATAATATAGAGTTTAAGAAATAGAAAACATGTACCATGTTTCTATCAAGTTTTAGTATAAATCTACTAGCATCTCATCACGAATGTCATTCTCTGATTGGCTATGCAGTTCACTATCTATTCTGTGATGGATAGTGAGTAGCATAGCAGTGTGCCCTTATTAACAAAATTATGGCTCATGCTTCGTGACGTTTTCAAAGCGTCTGTGAAGAGGATTAAGATAAAGTTTTGAATGACTAGTAGATTTATGCTAATTATTAATTATTAGATTATTCACTCTTGATTTCTATGTGTGACAGTTGACTTGGGCTGCGCCCTCGTCAACTATCACACGATAGAAATCTCGAGCTCATAATCTAATTGTTTAATAGAAACAGGAGCTGACAGGCGAGTGTTTCCACAACTTTTTTGAGTTCTCCCAAACTTTCACAGGTGTTTTTTATTATGCAATTAGATTAAGAGCTCGAGATTTCTATCGCATGATAGCTGATGATGGCGCAGCCCTCGTCAACTATCACACGTCAGTCAGACATGTCAGTCTCTTACTTTCCAATGAATACAAAAATGTAACAATAAAACCAGATGTTTCACTGGTTTATTTTTAATGGTACAGTATTTGTTTTGCGTGCCTCACTTCAACTCTCAAGAACTGAAATTGATGCTATTAAATTATTGGGACTGGAAAGGCTAAGCTAAAAAAAATTGTGATAACCGCTTTCGTTTCCATTACCGCTATGTTCTGCTTTCACATTTGCAGTCACAAATAACAAAATTAAAATATGCTAAGTAAAGTTTGATTTATATCAAATATAAAGAGTACAAAGCCAATTGCAATTATTATAATTATTATAATTATGTTTTACTAGTCTGTTACTAGTTGGCTAATGGTCTTGAGACCTCTAACAAAATTACATGTAGACAACCTTGTCCATTTCTTTTTCAGGCTGTTCCATTATTGACAGACATAGGAAATCAAACAGAATGGTAGGATATACATTGTACCATACCCAATAATAGTTTGTAATCAGATACCATTGTGCAATCTTAAGAAGGCTGATACAAAGCATAGACTGAGTAAATGATAAATTCATATAAATTATGCTTAAGGTAACTCTGCGTTTGAGCCTACTGGCAAAATAGGCGGCACTTATCTGCAGCTTCCATTGAATGATGTGACTAGAAGTATTTCCATTCAACCCTAGATGGGATGCTAGTCCATCACAGAGTTTCACCTTCCATTTAACCTGCAGTGTACCCATTTGTATACGTGGAGGGAAGAAGCACTCTGACAGGTGGTGAATGGTCCTTCAAAAACCATGGGTCTCACTAAATTTTAGTCAAATTTCATGGTTTTGCAGTCTTGTTTTCTCGACTGCATCTTGTGCTCTCTTGTTTTACAAAGCTTTCTTGAAGTCTTGATTTTTTGCAAGGCTTAAAAGGTCTCGAAGTCCTGGTTTGTTTCTTTGTTTGTTTTTATAAATGATGTCTGGACGTGTTAGAGTCTGAATGTATCTTGCTCGCATATAAAACTCTTTTAAGTCTCGGTCTCACAATTTAAAAAGTCAAAATGTCTTGGGTTCACGAAGAAAAACACTAATCTTGCATTCTTTCAAAGTCTGACATTTACCATTTGCTACTCCTACTGTGAGATGAACTGTCTCTTGCAAGAACACAACACAATGACCCTAGCCAAGGCTTGAACCTAGACAACTCAGTCAAACGTCCAATGCACTAACCATTAACTACATGTAAAGCCACTGTGCCTTACATCAAATGGAACTTTTAAATATTACGTGTCCAGGAGATGGCTGCTTGTAAATACAGCTGCAGTGACATTTTTAAGTGAACGATATGACATTAGAGTGAGACAAAATACAAGCAGTTACATGTAAGTTGTGTCCTTCATTAATGCTCCATTATAGGAGAAAACCTTGTAATGCTGTGACACAGTACGTGGCAAGAACTGTTGAAGAGAAATCCAAAGAAGAGCTTAAAAGAACAACTGCTGATATAATCACTTTTATTGAGAAAGTTACCCCAAGGTAAACCATGACACTAAATTATTTTAATAATCACTTGGTGTTCAGAATAATAATGTGGCTCTCATAATCATTGACAGCCATGACAATAACTATTAGTAATAGTAATTGGACCGAGTGGAGTAGAATTCAGGGAGTAATCGCACAAGTCCGATTTGAAATTACAAGCATGATTACTCCCTGAATTGTAGGACACAAGGTCCAACTACTAATCAATTGTATCTATAACAAACTTCAGAATTAAAAATGTCTTAAATTGAGAACTTCTTTTGAGCAAAAACATATGTAGCTCATTTCATAAGTTGCAAAGAAAACCATTAAAGCGCCCGTAATTGATATGTGAATCATGTGGGTATTCAATTACAGGTGTCCAATTACAAAAGGTTCAAATTGGATACCTGTAATTGGACACGCACATGATGGCGCACCGATTACATGACAAATAAGCACATGGAGAACCGATCACAATTGAGAATTTTGTTATAGATACGATTAATAACTATGATTTATTGTCTACCAGAGGTGAATAGTAGTAGACATCAATATACAGTTAGCCAGATCAATTGTCACTTGCTGAAATAAGTTATAGCTAATAATGAGAAAGGTGTAACTTTTGTCATCTCAACCTTGCATAAGAGAAGTCTCTCTACTCAACCGTGTGCATTGGAGGATACTGGTGGATGCCCTCTGTTCTCATGGGGGTGATAAGGATCAATGATGTCTACTCAGAACAAGTGTTTTGACCTTTCATTTCCCATAGAATTTCTTGGCTTGTAAATATGATAATATCATTTTTTTGTAGAACTTTCCTTATAAGAGACCAAATAAACTCATGTGTTGTCAATGATGAACTTTTTGCATCAAGAAAACAATGATGGCCAGGGCTGTCAATAAGTTTTGAGTCACCTATAGCCTTGTTCTCCACATCCGTAGCAGCTTGTTACTTTGTGGGTGAATCCTATCAACAACCGGCAATTTCACCTGTAGCTTCCGTTTTCTTTTTTGTCAACAATGACAAACTGGTTTATGTTCATTTGCAGGTTTGAGCTGGCTTTACAGCAGAATGAGATATTGGATGTGTTTTATGATGACTACTTATCCCTGGCAGATGATGAAACTACTTTTGGTGCAAAATCAGACAACTATTTAAAGGTTTGTATCCAGTTGAATAATAAGGTTACTTCATTAGACCGTGGTCCTGCCTACATATAATACCTGCTGCCTTGTACGCTGTTACAGATTGACTATATTCTCTTGTATGTTGTCACTATTTTAAGGCATAATTAATTATTGGCAACTCACAACTTGACCAGTCCCCAGTTTCAATATCTCAGTTGGTAAAGCACTGCACCAGGTCATAAATTTAAATTCTGTTCAAGCCTGAATTTTTCAGGCTTGTTTTCCCAACTATTTAAGTTGTATACATAACTGGAATGGCCTTTTTGCTTGATAGGAATACCAGTCCTTTACTGATCTTCAGTACAGCAAAGAGAAAACAATCACATACATTCAGTGGCATCCTGCTATCAAAGGTATGTAATGAAAATAGATATAATATTATTGTTTTAAACTTTGTTAAGCAGTGTTTGGTTAAAAAACAGTATTGAATTTAAAATAAATTGTTTTTCACAGGGATTATTGCAGTTTCTTGCGGTGAAGATCTCTCATTTGATGACAGAGTGGATCATTTTTCTCGCATTCTTATGACATCGTCCCTGGTTCTGATCTGGAGTTTCTCAGATCCAATTCATCCCCTGGTATGTGTTTACTAAATGTACAGTTAAACTTAAACCATTCATCAAACATTTCTCGTCTTGGTTATATTAGTATTAATGATAAACATTTAAGCAGTGCTTTCAAGAAGCTGAAATTGCGGGCTGGCTGCCCTGACTCAGGATGCAGCACCCATCAGAGAGCAATGTGCAAGGCTTAGCATTTCCTAAAGGACAGTCATTCACAGACTGAGATAACCCTATGTGTCTGTTGCAACTACTCATTAAATTCTTGAAGCAGCCATCACCAGTAAACTGGGGTGGATATAGAATTTTAGAAAAGTGGATTCAGTGGTCCCCTGTGCCTCCTTCTGCTGGAAATTTTTTAAAATTGAGATCCTTGGCATGTAATCATGTTACTTTTCATTAATTTAGGGGATTCAACAAACTCCCCCTCAAAACCCCTTAGATCAACCCCAGAGTAAATCAACATCAATCCTAATGGTTTAATTAATTTTCAAATTTTTTACTGAATCAAACATTTTACATTCTCTAGTTGTACATGGTCTTCCTTAAGACAGTGAAGGGCCTGTGACAGTTTTTAAAAATCCGTAACTTCCAAGCCTTGGAACTCAGACTGATTTATTTCTAATTTTGATTGATTTTCAGGCATTACTTGAGGCTCCTGATGATATTTTTTCCTTCAAGTTTAATCCTTCTGATCCAAATATCATTGCTGGAGGGTGCATTAATGGACAGGTAATGTCATTTAATATTTCCCTACCCTCCCTGCATGATTAACATATAGTTTCTCCCTGCAAAACTGACTCACCATTGAACAGAAAGGTGATGAGAATAAAGAAAATTATCAATGAGGGGATACTGAAGCTTTCAGAGTACACCAAGAAGTACAACTGGTCATCTAGATGTACTGCAAGTTTAATTTTAGTCTTCATAATTTTTTCCTTGCAAATATGATTTGGTTGTTTTCAGGGCTCGAAAAAACCTTAAATTCCAGCTTGCCCAACGGACAAGTACAAAATGTAGCTCTCAAATTTTGCTCGTCGTGGGCAAGTCTTAGTTGGCTTTTTAATGATATAGTTGACAGACAACTTGCCTGATTCCTTGCTCATCAGTCAAGTGAGAATGAAAAGTTATTTGCCTAGAGGGAAAATGTACTTGTCACAGATGACTGGAGGACACTTTTTTCAAGCCCTTGATTTTGCAATGCTCTGTTTTCATTTTATTTAGATTGTTTTATGGGACATCACAAACCACAGTGATAGATTACGCAGTCACAGACAATCTCATGGCCAGAGCAAGAAGAATTCCATGAATACTTTGGTGAGAAAAACAGCTGATGAAGAAATCTGAAAACCTTTTTTAGGGTTGTTGAGATCATTTATTTTCAAGTTGAAAATTAGATTTTACTAGAAGTGAACACAAGAAATATCATATATTTGAACTGCAGAGAAAGGTATGAAGACATGACTGACCATCGCAGTTATACAGGTACATTACAAACTCACAAAGTTGCGAGTGACCAGTTGGTGGAGCATTGCATCAGTATCACAGAGGTCACGGGTTTGAATCCCATTCAAGCCTGAATAATTTTTTTTCAGGCTTTAATTCTGCAACTACTTAGTTGTGTGTATAACTACAATCATCAGTCATATCTTCCGTAGATTTAACTCAGTCTTCAATTTCTGTTTGACATCAAATCAGAGTGAAAATAATGAAAACACCCCCCTCCCACAAAAAATTCCCACTTTCATGAAACAGTTTTCCTAACAAGAGTCTTCAGTTGAAATTTCACCTCTGGTGCATGCTCTAGAAAATTGCATTAACCCCCTTTAAATAATAAGATTACATTAAGAACTTACATGTAGGGAAACTGTGTATCAATTTTAAACAACATTCTTTTATGTAACCTTACAGCCTGGATTTGAAGATGAATCAAGCTTTGATCGATCACCCATTATCAGATATTGTGCGGTGTCTTCAATTGAACACAGCCACAAAACAGTTGTCTCAGACATCATATGGATTCCTGATCATATGGAGGTATTAATAACTGTCATTGTTTGTTTGTGAGTCACCTGTTGCCTTGATCTTAACAAACTTTTTGCAGATCTGCCAGTGAACTCTGTTCAATAATGGGCGGTCTAACTGGTAACAAGCATACTCATCTGTACCAGGTGTTACAGGGTATGGCCTTTAACAACATCCCTGACTTCATATGACTAAGCTGCTCTGGTTTCTCTTAGATTGGACGCATGGGTGTTGTTGTTGAAAACAAATCACAGCAGTGCAGTCAGTTGATGTCATGTGCTGCAGATGGGTGAGTGAGAGAAACTTTCAGAGTCAAGCACATTATTGTACTGTCCAAGCAGTTCTAAGCTCTATGATGGGTGTGCTCCTTTCCATATTTAAAGGAAACATAATTATGCATGAAGCAGAAAGACTGTATTTCTAAGTTAATTATACTCTACATGGCTCGAAAAAAGTGCCATCCAATCGTGTGGGACAAGACGATTTCCCTTTTGGGCAAGTAACTTTTCACTCCCTCTTGCCCAATGGGCAAGTTGTTGGAAACTAAATCATTAAAATAGCAAACTAAGATTTGCCCAGGACAAGCAAACTTTGAGAGCTACTTGTTCCAAGGGCAAGCTGGAATTCAAGTCTTTTTGAGCCCTGCTCTATACACGCCCTGCGTTAGATCCCCTGATTTATTTCAGGCTCCTTATGTTCTATACAATACAACAAGTTATTGCCTTTTCAATTTTAAGGCAAAACAGGGTCTTAAGTCTTGGTCTCAATTCGAAAGCCAAAAAATGTATTGGGCTTGCAAAAAAAATGCTAGTCTTACCTTCTCACAGTCTTGCATTTACCATTCACGACACCTACTGTGAAGAGGGTCATACAGGGGGGCTCTCTGGCACGGTTCACAAATGGATAAAATTCAGGATCACGGTTAATAGAAATAAAAATTTTGTTTTCCCAAATCACAAAAATAGGCAAGTAAGATACTCTTTTAACAACCTGTTTTTACAACAGAAACAGTGTTTCAAGAAAGCAAAATCACAAATGGTTAAGTCAAGGCTCCATATTGCAAATCGCAAGTCACTCTCCATAGACGACTCTAGCCATTCGGAAAACTTGTGTCTCAAAATCACGTAGAATAGAGTGGTAAAATCACGAATATCGGTTAATAATTCAGGTTCTTCATGGGCCACACAAAACCTTCAGGTCAGGAGTCACGAAGAATAATTTCCTAAATTCACATTTCACGAAAAATAAAATCAGCTAATCACGCATCACAAGAATACCCCTGTACGACCCTCAGTGAACATTGTAGACTAGTGGGATCTTATATCTTCTTTATAAGGGAACATCAAATGAGAAACAGAAAACACGCTAGGAAAAATTATATTGGCCACAGGAAAACTGAAGGCAAAGGGATTTTGTCATTCTGTCACATCTTTTCACCTCTTGATTGACTTCAAGGATCCCAAGAGAGAAATAGGGAATAAAAGCAATATTACTTTCTTCTGATTGCAGCAAAACAGCTTCTTTACAGAAAACCTATGTGTTTGTGTTTTGATTTCAGCACTGTCCTTGTTTGGGACACCCGCCCTAGTAAGTCTGCGGCACCTGCACATGCAGCTGGTCAAAACCCAGCTGGAACTCCTCCTACATTTAAACACTTGGATTTAACATGGAAGCCTGTCCTTAGGGTAATGTACATGTCATGGAATTTTGTGTGTTTTCAGTGCAGTAATACATTACTCCAAATACTTCCATCCACAGGGGTTTCTTTAAGGGCTGGGCACTGGGCATATTGACCGGCTGTGAGGATGATTTTGCCCACCTGCTTTGATCTTCTAGAGGAAAGTCTTCTTCATAGAGAGGTTCAGTTCAAAAAATTTTGCCCGCCTGTGAAAACCAGTTGCCCTCCTGCTGTCTCTTACGTGGTGTGGATGCCACTGTTGGCTCTTTTAGGGCTGTTTTTGACCATGCACCAAGGGTATTCAAGACAGGATAACAATGCTTTCACCCATCGAACTATGCTTTACTGCGGCATCATAGAAGCCTGAGTTATTAAGAATTTCTGATGAAAACATGCATGTGCAGCATACTATGTATAGTGACAGTGTCTGTTGAAATTTATGGTCAGAGATAAGGGACCACAAATTGATGCAAAAAGCAAGTTAGAAAATGTGCAAGTGCATGTATGGGGCATGATTTGAAAAATTTATGTACAGCAAGGCTCATTAGTATGTATGATGGAGCTTGTTTTCCTTTTGGTGGTGTTTATTGTTTATTTGTAACACTGCCTGGTCCCAGAGATTTACTCTCAATAGAACTTGTTTTAGAATTGCATCCTCTGGAGGCCAAATAGAGCTTTGAACTACACCCACATTGGTACCAGTGCAAACGTACTTATTCTAAATTATGCTGTTACAGAGGTTGCTAATGTTAATGATGTACAGTGGCAATGTGGTTGTTTTGACTTCAGGTGACTGTGTCTCATGTAACGGGTGCTGGTGAGTTTGGACCAAGTGTGTTCAGCATTTCAGAAAGGCAAGGCGCAAGAACAGCAGGTGGTTAGTAAAATAAACTATTGTTTGATGTCTTTCAGGAGTAATGCCATTCATAGCCTGTGTTGTGTATAGTCTCCCATAACCCTGTGAACAGGGTCTCTAGTAGAGGATGGGAGAAAAGAAAGCAGGAGAGAGACAGAGAGAGAGAAGGGATGCTCCAACCACCACCCAATTCTCCTCTTGGCCACTTCACTCTCTGCCAGCTCCTTCTCGGCCTTTCCAGCTGCGGTCAGACCCTTCTAGCTGGAGCCTGTTCACAGGCTAGTCTCCCGTGCACTAATTTATCCAATAGGTACAGCCATCTAATGGTTTTAGTGCCAGAATCTGGTCAGAACAACCTTGGGTGAGCACCTGCCACATCTACAATGGAACCCTGTTAATCCGGTCATCCACACACCACAAAATTCTGGCCTTAATGGGGTGGCCGTATTGAAGTGGTTCTTTAAATAAGAAAATTATTGACTGGGCTTTTGTTTGGGCCAGAATAAAGTGGCCGTAATATCAAAGTGATTGCATTAACAGGGCACGTAAGGTGGGGTTCCACTGTAGTTATTATGTTGCATTCTTGGACAATATACTTAACTCATAACTCTCACAAAGTAACTTATAGAGGTTTACAGAATACCCAACTCTTTAATTTTAACAGCAAAATCAAGTGAAGAAAAAGAGGCAGGTGGGATATCCAATATATCCTCCAGTATATCTAAAGGCAGGGACCAAGGCAAACCTCTGGAGAATGTCAGCTCCAAGTTTTTTATTGGTACTGAGGTGAGTCTTCAGTCAAGTAGTGTTATACACTCATTAGGGTAAAAAAGGGGAATAATCCAATATTATTTTACAAAATGTGTCTGTCCAGAATATTTCCATTCCCTCATAGACGGTTTTTCTGGTTTGACTCTCCCTCCCCTCTGGAAAGTTCGTTTAGCCATATACGTTCATTTAAACAGTTTGGTTTTTGAGAACTAACAACATACTCAACCCACATATGGCACCGGGCCAGAATAATTATTGAACCCAGGCCACACTGGTGGGAGGCAAGCGCTCTCACCACTGCAGCATCCCTGCTATCTGTATATCTATTTCTGTAAAAATTGTAAATATGCGAGTCATAATAATAATGAAGTTGTAAAAGAATGTGGATGAAACCTCGAACTCTATACATTTAGTGCCTTGTTTTTTTCTTTTTTCTTTTTTCATTCATTTAGCAGTGGATTTTTCATTTGAAATGATGGCGCTTAAAAATTTTTGGTCGGGTTTTTTCAAAAATTCTGAGTATACGATGGAAGGAAATACTCAAATTTAAATATCCCTAATCCAAAAACCTTTTTACATCAAGGGAAAAAAACTGTTTTGACAATGAAAGAGATTTCTCTAGTTTCTTTTTCTTGTAATTCGTCGGGAAATAAGAGCGTTTGTTAAAGAGGCTCTCGGGGTAGAAGTACAAATACGTTTGTCTCAAGTGATTTTGTGTTGATTTTAGGAAGGTGACTTGGTCTACATGGATTGGAAACCTGAAAAGGATACAGACAGCGGGAAAATAGTTTGTGAGTATGGCTTGAGTACATCAGCTTTTCTTGGCTTGTTGCTAGTTATGTGGCTATTCTCTGTGAGGACGTAAATGGCAGTCGAAATTTTAGCCGTTTATCAGGTGTCTTTTGAAATTTTGGCCATTTGTTGGATGTCAAGCAGGATTCATTGTGTCCGTGTGTCAGATGCCAGTTAAAATTTTGGCTGTTTCTCTATTTTCAGTAAGTTTTAAATAATTTAGTAGTTGAATGTCATATGTTGTCAGTTGTCATATGACCCTTTTCAGACCCCCTTTTTGGCTATTTACAGTAAAGCTGAAATTTAACCACTGCTTCTGGTTTGTCTAGACTAAATTTCAGTCTAAATGGTGCTTTTAAGACAGTACAGTGTTGGTGTAATTTTTCCTGCTTTCAATCAATCAGTCAATATATAAACTTTATTAAAGTGTCTAAAACTTCTAGTCAGCCCGGAGGCCGACTAATCGTGGACACTCCCAATAAAAGTACTAATAAATTAAGTTAAGCTAAGTTAACTTCCAAAAGACGTTTAGTTTACTTTTCTTTGTAGCTCCCCGACCTGAGCAGGTGTGGGCAGCACATGATGGTCCCATCACCACCCTACAGAGGTCGCCATTCTTCAGAGATATCATTCTCACTGTTGGGGGATGGACATTTGCAATTTGGAAAGAAGGCGTGACGGTAGTAGAAGTGTTTTTATTGTTTGAACTAAACGATGAGTACCATTGAATAAATGTTCCTGTCTGGCTCGAATGACGAGCAACCATTCCAAAATTCTGCAACGAACGACGTTCCAATGACGGACAATTCTCTTAAGTGGAAAATTTACGTTGTGAGTGACTCGAATGATAGGGTTGTTCTCAAAGCGTCCCATTTTCATGTATCAGCGACAAGCACTTTGCTAAAATGGTAATACTTACAGTTTCCCCAGTTAACACTTTGGTACTGATCAATTCTCTAAGTAAAATTTTGTAAGTAAACCATCTGCTTTTTCAGTTTAGTAGATACACACTAAGCATACCTCATATGGTATATATAGATACCTGTAGTTTTTGTCATTGGTACTACTATCCTGCTCTGTTTTGTTCTGTTTGCAGAGTGGACCACTTCTTCAATCAGCGAGTCATCTTATGAGACTAACACGAGGGCACTGGAGTCCCTCAAGACCAGGTACAACTACTGCTATGTTACACGTCACAAAATAAACAATCACCGGTCATTTTGGATTTGCGTTCGAGGAAAACTCGGGCAGGGGAGTTATTATGATGATCGCGGTAACATCATTGTTTTTTGAAAAACTTCGTTTTCCAAATGTTTTCCGTCCACATTAAAACAAAGCTGGCTTTTTCGAATTCCTCCGGTTTGAAGAGCGTTTTCGAAAAGCTTCGTATTCGTGACGGATTAGAGTGGACACCTAACCGTAGAAATAAACCTCCGTTTTCAAATTCCTCCGGCGTATTCCTTACAATACTCACTTTGGAGGGTAGTGTGGACGTGTAGCGATAATTCTAATGAGCCATAAGGTTTTTCCGATAGCCTGGACTAGAACAGACAAACTTTTACTTCTTTTTTAAATTATTTCTTTTTTTTTTTTGCGTGAAGTTAGCACTGCATAAATTCATCATTCATTACAAAGCCTTCTCTTCCCTTTTTAGGGGTATTTTTCATCACGAAGACCGATGGAAATGTAGACGTATGGGACCTACTGGACAGGTGATTAGCCTCTATTTTCTCCTTACAATCTCAGTAGATTTTCAAGCATCCAGGTAATGAGATTAAAAAAAATCATCAACTAGGAATTACTGTTTTGATGCATCACCAAATTCTCAGAATCCATTTGAAGAGAATTCATTGAAATGACTAAGGAGAATTTGTATTCAAGTTGTTTTGTTGTTGTCAGGTCGCACGAGCCTTCCTTGACTCAGAACGTTACTGCTGCTCCCATCACCACAATTTCACCTCACCAGGTTTCAAGTAAGTGTGACAAAGGGCTTGTATGAGTCTCATATTCAAACATTCTACGCGTAAAAAAGCCAAACACATGTAAAAATACAAAGAGTACCACACAAAAGTACTGCTCGATTGCTTCAATACCAGTGGTTGCTCACTGGGGCTTTCCTGTTCCTGAGCATTGTACTCTAAAGTTGCATGCAAATTGAACTGAACTAGATCTACAGCTTTAAAATGTTTTATAGTAAAAGGTTGTTTTTTTCATTAACATGAAAGTTGAGTGATAAAACTCATAATAAACAGGGATAGTTTACAGTTGACGCCCCTTGATCAGAAACGTGCAAGCGTGTTCATCGGATTTGCCCTTACTCAAATTTTCCTTATGTAAGAAAAAAGTTGCGTTTTTATTTCAATCGTCCAACTGGCTTATGGGAATTGTATTCAGTATCAGTATTGAATGCTGTCTCCGTAGAGATAATGTCGTTTTTAATATGTGTCCTTTGTCAGCTCTAGCGTTTACTTCTCCCTAGCTGACCATCTTGTTTGTTTGTTTATTTGGTTACTTAGGTAAACAACAGCTGCTAGCTGTAGGTGACAGTATGGGGACACTGCATGTGATGGAGGTTCCGTGGAATCTCAGGCACCCATCAGCTAATGAGGTGAACTCTCTTTACTGATTTCCCCACATTCTCTGTAATATTATTCTTCTCGGGAGAAGTTAGTTTTTCGGTCTGGTTTATCTTGATCAGCTCCCTTGTCCACATAACATATATTTCATATCAACAGCATTTGGACACTTTTCCCCCAATTTTTCCCTCCTCCCCCTCTACACTGTTTTGTTCCCTGCATGAAAGGACATCTTCGGAATGGGGACTTTCCTGTGTAATTGTCAGAACTCATAACAATCAATTTTTCTATTCTTTAGTTTTCGACGGTTTAAGGTAGCTCTGAAATCCCTCCAAAGAAAGTCGCGGGGCTTAAGGTTAAAATGGAAGGAGCTTTTTTCAGTCTACACTGTGGCAATAGTAAGCTGTTACACCAAGAAAAAAGTTTTTGATACTATTATTTTTGCATCAACTGTATCACAGTGGTAGTTTTACCATTTGCTTTCAGCGAAAATAGCGCACTGATAAAGATTAAGCTACAGTCGGTTGAAGTATTGCTGTTTTTGACGTTTGTTAGGCAAATGCTATGGAGAACTTCTTCGAACGAGAAGTAAAGCGACTTGCTTTTGTGGAGGAAAGAATGAAGATACGAGAACAGGAAAAGAAACAGCTGGACGCTGAAGAAAGCAAACGGCAACAGGTTAGTGATAAAACCAATGTACAAAACTACCTTGAATCGAATTAGACATTAAAATAATATTTTACTAAGATATAAATACGCCAAAGAGACAGTAATAATCTAAAAAGAAGCAAGGATGGTTAATACTGGGCGAAATTGAGATGGATTACGTGTTGTGTTTTTGGACGACACTGTATGTTGGGGGCAATCTTGCCAACGTACTCGAGATAACCCAGTCTCTTCGCAGCCGTTATCTGGGTCGTCACCCAAATGCCTCTCTTCAGTGTTTGTATGTGGCTGGGACCGTTACCAAATGTCCGTTAGCGGAGGTTCGACTGTATACTGTTTAGTAAAATTCACTTATTTTTTTTTTCTTTATTTTTGTTGAATGCAACAGGAGGGTAAACGTCAAGAGGAGAGTGACGCAGATGTAGAGGTCCGACAAAGAATGGTAAGATTTAGCGGGTTCTTGTTACTACGCTTTGTGATTGGTTAAAAAAAAAACCCTCGCGACACCTACTTGACCAATCAGATACAAGACCAAACCATACGCGTGTGGGTCACACGCGTTTCCCGCCCTTAAAACCAGTCACGTGTATTCGCTTCGAGTGCTCATTGGTTCATCAGATTGTCTTCGTTGGTTCCGATTGGCTATTTAATTATAACTTTTTGTCTCAGCACTGAACTGAAAGTTGCTCTTTTGCAGTCCGTTCTCTTTAGCAATTGCTTTTGTTCTGTCGTCGTCCCCGTTGAAAATACATTTAAGAAGGCTCTCAACGTTTTCCCTTTTGACTATTAATAATAGCTGTTTTTGATGGAATTGTGCGAAAAAAATTAGCATAACCTGCAAAAGATTATCTTGCGTTCAACTGGATCTGAATGAACTTCTGAAATACGTACTTAAATCCCTTAAACGGCTGTTATTAACTTTGGAATATCTCTCAATCTTTTTACAGTTTCTATTTATGCCATGTTTTTTTTAGGAATATCAGGAGTATTTACAGATGGAGAAACAATTACTTGAAGAACTTGGCATAAGAGAAGAATCTGACGATCTTGAAGGAACTTAATATTAACCTGCCAAGCCAAGATTACGAAACGATCATTTTTTGAAAGTTTATGGCAAGATTTTTAGGCTGATAACAAAGAACGCGTTTGGTTACCAAATGACGTTCTGATGTAAATTGTGTATTTTATCAGTATTGCTGTATATTTTGTTTCAATTGTGTGTTTTCAAATCCTTGTCTTTGTGCGTACGTCACCTATTTTCTCTGTTTATTTGTACGCAACCTAATCAAATCCTCGTACTCCGAAATACCCGAAAAGTTTCCGATTATTGTATCAACTAATCAAAACATTGCACGAGCAATTCCGAACTCCCCGGACGTACTCACGTCAGCTTCACGTCATAACATTTCGTCTTGTTGCTTAGCACCTCTTACGCAATCCACGGGTAGCTTTACGTGCTCGTCTTTCTGTGGTGTTGTTTTACAGAACATTTAACCTGTCGTTTGTATATATTATGGTTTGGTTTGTTTTGCATTTCGCTTAACTGTGTAAAACGACAACGTCATGAAGGTTTTGTGAGACTTAAATAATTTTTTATATATAAATAATGTACTTTTTTTGGAGAAAGTCAGTTGTTGCAGGTGCTTTTTCCAATTTGACACCTATCCAGAGATGACAAAACACTGTGTTCCTCAAGAAATGATAATAAAAAATAACCTCGTGAACTTCAACAATTAAACACTGTGTAGCTCTCTTTGTTTTTTAGAACATCGAAGATATTACTCGTTACCTTTCTAATAAAGTTAGTCTTGCGACGTTTTTTATTTATTTATTATTTTAACCTTTATAGTTTCCTGTGTCTACCTGTCTGCCTCATTTAACATTTAAAAAAGAGAGATAAAACGGTTGTGAATTCAAGAGTCACTTTGACTTCACATCGAGGTTCTTTTGTTCTGTTGTTGCTTAAAAGACTAAACTATGACAGGTGAAATGATGCGAGCTTCGCGAGTGGCAATTCTGCAAAGTGCCTAATATTATTTCATCCTTTTTTACTTTCATTGTCAATGGGCCCATCATAACGAAATGGTCAGTCAATAACCAAAAGGTGTCTTACTGTCATTTCATTTACTTACTGAACTGTCCACGAAAAAGTGTTGTCGAAGCGAGTTTATCGTTGAAAATTGGTATTTGCGTTCGCCACAGAAAAGACAGTCATTCTTTTATTTTTTCAATCAACCCTTTTGGGTGTGTAACATTTAAAGTCATTTGGCCGTGTGATTATGCCTCAGGGGAAATTGCAAAAAAATCTAATTACCTTTATGTTTCCTCTCTTATACACATCGGCTAAAAACTTGTGTAAATATCGCCTACTCGAGTGCAGCTCATCCGACTTGTAAATGTATTACAAAATATATCCTCGAATTTGTTTATTTTCCACTTTTTCTATCAGCCTGGAATCGAAACTCACAAACGACCTAAATATTGTAGGGTGTGTTGAAAAGACAAGCGGTTTTTCGCAAGGTTCTGTTCGTTATCTTATTCCAGCATCACATAAGACCACTACACTGTAATCAACCTGACGTTTTGATGTTCTGGTAAATTCTCGAAACGAACATGAGACGGAGTGTACGAGAAAAAGTAAAGAAAAATTACACTTTTAGCTTACGTTTAGAGCCGAAGGACTTAGCTTGCGAATTTTAATGACTGACATCTTTGCGAATGAGAAATTTGACAGAAAAGTAATTGCCCTTTTTTCTTTATTAAGCCAGGTTATGTTTTGCTGTTGGGTTTTGTTAAAGGAGTCGAATTTCGAATCAAGATTTGTTATTTCAGTGATGTTTGACGTGCAGTGAAAGGTTAAATCCGATTTCCGATTTAATTTGCGACGCCGGTGAATTTTCCCCCGATATAAAAAAAAATAACAAAAAGCGACGAAAAATTCTAATTCCCTTACCTTGCGTTATTTTGTGTTTCTTTAATTACGCATGCAATATATCTTCGACAAATTAAAACTCTTAGTGGATATTGCTTTTCTATATTTATGTTAAGATCGGTTCTGTCAGTTGTATGAAATAAATGTTCGATTTTAATTCTTTTCTTGAAACGCTTTGGTCCATACAATGGGTTAAAACAGTGATTATGGACGAGTGCCTATTAATAATTTTCGTCATAACTCGGCCTAGACAAGTAAACTGTCAATGAACATACCATTTAGTTTCCTTTTCTTTATTCAAGACGCGCATACATGGCGTTATAATGAAAAATAAACAGTGTCGTATGAGGCAGGTGTGATTGGGTCGTGCATCTCGCCTTGGCAAAACATTCTGAAGTTTGTGTCGCTCAGGGAAGGCGACACTGTGGCTTAATGGTTTGCGCAGTCTTATCTAACTGTTAAAAATTACAACTACGGAAAAAGATCAATCGTTTGATTTTCACAGTTACATCATCATTGTACATGACTACTTTCAATTCAAGAGTCATCCGATTTGGTTTCCTCAGGCGTTCTGACATTGCTTATTTGTTGATGGTTGATTTTCGATATTGGCGGTGAGACCTTAAAGGGAGATATACAGATATTCACCGCTTTGCTGCGGAAAGCCACTTCATTAATTGGCTGGTTGGCTAAAGTGTGATCGCTAGTAAATCGTGAAATGACTTTATTAAGTTCTTCCACTATCACAGAAGACATGGACGTGATAAACTGCAGCTTTCAAGTCGTGATTCGCTTCCCACATACGATGTCCGCGCGTGTCACGGCCATCATTACGTGCCTGATCAGCGCGCTCGGCTTGATGACTGCTGTCTCGTGCAATACGTTATTTATCCTGGCCTTCGCTCGGACGCGCGAACTCCGCACGTACGCAAACCTATTTCTTGTCAGTCTGTCCTGTACAGACTTGCTAGTGGGTTCCATTGTAGAGCCCCTGTATATAGCGCGGCAAGCTTTTGCTCTATCCGGAACTGATGACTGCGGAGTATGGGTCGCTTATCTGACCATGGCCTTGTTCTGTACAGGCGCCTCCTTCCTTAACCTCACGCTTATAAGCTGTGAAAGGTACGTTGCTATATTCTCACCTTTGAACTACATGCGGCTTGTCACCAAACCTCGCGTGTTGAGCATTATCGGAGGTGTCTGGCTGGCTTGGGTCACTCTAACGTGCGTGCGATTTGCTGGAATACCTAATCGCATCGTTTACCTGATTTGCTTCGCAGTAATCGGCTCGTGCTACGCTATAACAGCTTTTGTATACTTCTTCATTTTCCGTGAAGCAAGGAGACATCACCGACGGATCGTTTCAGAGCAACAGAACTATGATCCGTTCGCACCAAGCGTAGCCCGCGAAACTAAATTCGCCAAGACCATGGCATATATATTTGGCGCGCTGTTAATCTGCTATACACCCGGTATGACAATTCTACTCATTCGCACTATCAAAGGCGATACGCCTCAACTGTTATACAACTTCTATCCGTGGGCTGAAAATTTGATATTTCTTAACAGCTCTCTGAATCCAATGATTTATTGCTGGCGTAATCGTGAAATACGTCGCGCGGTCTTCCGGGTTATTAACCCGTTGACGAGTCAGATATGCCACCGAACTATTGGATCCCCGATTAATGTAGGATATATCGCAGAAGGGAGAACGAACACTCCGAAAACTGATTACGGAACTTGGATTGCCAGAACAAGAGCTCAAGATTCTCCTGTAGCGAAGGACATTGAGATTCAGTCCGTTTGCTCTCAAGACTGAGTCGTTTCACAGTTCACTGCAAAATGTAACTTGAAATAGGGAATATCACGCTGTTAATGATATGAATTCAGTAACATCTATTTAAAACTTAACCCTTAATTCAAGCTCTTCACTCGATGGCCAAAAATGAGAAAAAGTTGCTTACTACTTAGAAGAGTGTTTAATGTTTCTAAATGTCCCCGCGTTTCGCTTTTTCGCGAGTAAATTATTTATTGTAAGAAAAAGTAATTAGAAGAACAGGCGGATACATAAGTTTTATTCATTTTCTCTCTTGCTGTTGGGCGTTAAACAAGCCGACCTAACATCTATCCAATGGCCGTCGAATTTTAATTTAGATTAATAAACGTACGTGCCTTCTTTATATGAAGAACGCAGACGCACTGTTTACTCAAGTTAGAATGAGCTGTATGGTAGAGGTTTGTTCGAAACACACTAATTTTATGAATCGTGATGATTGTCAAATGTTGTATTACACGAAGAGACGGGTTGATTACAATAAGAGCGTCGTGCTCCAATATACGTGCTTTGATGCTGGTGCGATCGATTTTCTCCCCGGCTCGAAAAAAAGAGACTAAAACAGAAATCGTCTTAAGAAATTACTTGTCTTTTCAGAACAAACTGTACTTAACTGAAACGTGGTCCCTAATTTCTGTCCAGCTTCAAATTCTCTTTAGGCCTTTAAAGGACCTACGTCACGGTTTGTACGTCTTGAAAAGGTTAGCCTAAATTTTTCAAGTTCTTCGTTTGTAATCCGTGTTAATCTTCTCCATCGTTAACCATCCTTGATTCTTTATGGTTTATTATTATCTCTAAAATGTTTTTCTATCTTAGGAAACTATTATTTTCAAGTTTCCTTCAATGTAAAGGTAATTTTGTACGTGGCCCAAATACGCTGACTGAGTTCCTTTCCTCTAAAGGAGGTTGTCTGAACTTGAGTTGAAAATCAAGCCGTTATCCGCTAATTGCTGATGAGTTTCTTTATTCTCATTACCTGTCTGCTAGGCAATGTATCGCTACTGTAATGAGAAATAAGATTTTGATTATTTAAAGAATTAAGACTTGCTCAATATGAAAAAAAATCTTTATCCATATTTCAAGTCCTTATAAATATTTTTTTTGAAAAAAATATTTCTCT
Organism: Orbicella faveolata; assembly: GCF_042242905.1. NCBI lineage: Eukaryota > Metazoa > Cnidaria > Anthozoa > Scleractinia > Merulinidae > Orbicella > Orbicella faveolata. Next base: position 3,011,382 of record NW_028301541.1, read on the forward strand.
CATGTTTGTGTCTGTTTCTTTTGCTTAAATCGCGTTCGTTTATTAAAATAAGAGCTTAAAGAGGTTTTTGCTTGTTTTCAATGAGAAAATTTAATTGCACTAGTGCGAAATCTTTTTATGAAATCAACTGTGTTTGTGTTGGCAGGAAATTTACATTGTCATCTTGACCACTCGCGACTGATTGTATGTTAATGCACAAGGAAAAAGTTATGAAGTTTAAAGGCCAAAAGTATTTTTCGGAGCAAAAAAAAAAGCCCAATTTAAGGAAAATAGACATCCAAAGAATTGAAATTTCATTTTGGTTTCATTTTGTGGAGCATTTCTTTTCTCCAACCCATAAGCAACAGTAAGAGGTTTGCATTGAATGCATTTATTTAATCAGCTGCAAATGTACACAGGATACACATATTATTTTAAATAAAAACACTGCTTTGAGCGTGTTCGCTCTCTCTTTAAACTAAACAGCGTTGGGCATCAATGTGGACATGCATTTCGCTGGCCAGCGTGATTAATTTGTGACTCTGTGAATTTTCCGTTCTCGCCGGAAGCTAGGAAACCAAATGTTTCTTTGATGAGGGGGCTGTCTTCCTATAGGATATAAATTGGAATTGTCTTTTTTACCGCGCCTTTTCAGAGTGTAGAATAGCTCGGGTGTGATTTGCCAGTAACTAACAGAGACCGCAATCAACTACCTGTTAACATTGAGGAACACTAAGAGACCTTTTCCCGTGGACCCCATGGGGAACCTTCACTGATATGTGACCGAGCTAGGACTGGAGACCAATCAGTTCAAAGATGGCGGACGGCGGACGGCGTGAGTAAAACTGGTTGCAGATAAATAATGGATGTAGATGACAACAAATCAACTAATCAAAGCTGCAGCAAGCTTAGCTCAAAAAGGAAGTTTGACTCGGAGACCAACGGATCGAAGATCTTGCGTGCTGAGGGTTTTTCTTGGTGGACATCGTTATTGTTGGGACTAGAACCAAGCAATTCTGGAACCGTTATAAAACGCGCTTGTGTTAACGAAAATATCACCCACAAAGCAAAGAAGTAACTCTCGATTTGTGACCTGCATCAAAAGAGATACAGAAAGCTTCAGACACGTGTTGAATGATTTTCTCGTGTTATGCGAGCGGACTATCTACAAGGAATTTTCGGTGACAAGGTTCTCTAACATAAGCTTATAGCTTTCATTTTGGCAGTATGAATTCTGCTTACGTTTATGCGTAAAGCTGTTCCTCTCCTTGGAAACACGTACTGAATTTTAGATATAAGCTTACATCTGAGCAGTAGGTGGCATCTGCTGCAAGAAGGGCTATAGAAACAGCTGATGTGAAAGACTTGTATATTATTAGAGTCATTTAAGAGGCCCAGCTTACTTTGTCATGTCTACAGCTGGAGAGGTTTCTAGTGCAGAGATCAACTACGATGCCTCAGTGGATCTCCCTGAGCCACCAGAAAAACCTCTAGATAGTGACTGTTGTGGAACTGGCTGTACACCTTGTGTGTTTGACATTTATGATGAGGAAATGTTAAGATGGAAAAAGGAATGTGATAGAATAAGAAGTGGAGCAACTGACACAGATTTACAAACTGGAGATGATATTCAAGTTCTTTCCACTTCAGAGTTTCGATCATTTGCACTGGACTCCATCACCACACTGACAAGAGATTCGTACTTGTACAGATTTATCATTCCTGGAAACAGAAAGCTGGGATTAAAAATAGGACAACACTTAATAATGAGGTGAAGCTCATCTTTGTATTTATTTTAAGTGTTTTGAAGGCTGACTGTTTAAAAAATAACTTTATTTAACATTGCAGCTATGTTAACTGGGGACACTATACCCTGTCAGCAGTTGGTTTTTCCCACGCCAAACTCATTCAGTGTAGGAGAAACAAACTGATCGCAGGGTAGGGACACTACAAATGAAGAAAAAAGTATCGTGAATTGAACTGAAAACTGAAAACTGAAGACTACCACTACTTTGTTGTGGTTATTTCATTGTCTCATTTTAAAACCCAACGCAAAGGAAAGTAAAAATATCCAATTGAAAGTGGTATGAAAAATTGCATACTAAAGATAAACTAGACCACAGCCAATTAAAAAATATATTGCTCTCAAATACTGTGTTGTACAGAGATACATTTGTTAGTTTATTTGTTTTTTAGATCTGCAATTTTTCACACAAGAGCGTGGTTATAATCATTCAAGATGATTTAGATGGTACTACGCATGAGCAAACCATTATTTGTGGGCACTTATTTGCAGGTCATTTGGTGGGCTCCTGGCCGATGAAAAGGAAGGAAAAATGCACCAAACAATAATGGCAATTTTTTTTTTTTTTTTCTTTACAGAGGAAAACTGGAAGGCAAGACTATTACTCGACAGTACACCCCAGTAAGTGATCAAGACTGTCAAGGTCACTTTGATATGCTCATTAAGGTATTTCTCTTTTGGAATTTTCACATACATTACAAACTGTGTTAGTAATTTTTTTGGACAAATATGTTGTAAAAATAGTCCTCAGGTTGTTGTTATGGTAAAACATTTTGCACAAGAAGAAAACTGTGTTAGTAATTTTTTTGGACAAATATGTTGTAAAAATAGTCCTCAGGTTGTTGTTATGATAAAACATTTTGCACAAGAAGAAAAGCTCATAAACCTGAGTACAAGAGAGTTTTTGTGTGTGACGGGATTGGTCAGAGCCCAAGCAGGGTGAGCTCATGCTTTTAGCCAGATAGGAATCCAGGCATCCTGTGGACCTCATTTTTTAAAGGAAACTGTATTATTTTTGATTTTCACGTGTTACCTCATAAGTTGTTCATTTGAGCAGACCCTATAGCACATTTTGGATGCCCACTTTTCAAATCCTGGCTAAAAGCCTGGGTGAGCAGAAAGCACTGATCACAATGGAGACTTGACCTGTACTAGGAATCGTGTAAGAAAGGCCTCTGGTCTATGGTTGGAGAACTCCTATATAAGCTGGTGTTGATAGGTTGTGTTTACTTTTACCATGGTAATTCTAATTGTAACCATCGAAAGCAACAAGCATGGGGGTTGATAAAGAGCATGTGACAGTACTTACAAAGGTTTCACTTTTAATGTAAGGCAAAATCATTTTATTTGTATTTCAGGTGTACCCAAATGGAAAGATGTCCAGTTATGTAAGATCTTGGCAAGTAGGTGACATTATTGAATGGAGGGGGCCTTATGGAAATTTTTCTTACATTCCAAATCAGGTAATAAACGCATGTGATATTTCACTGAATGATTGTTTATTAGGGTCAATTTTATAAGCATTAATTAAAAATATTGATCATAATTTTTGATTATATTGAAACAAAGCAACGAAATGTATGTCATCAGAGGCAAAAAATGTTCTCAGTCTCCTGGCTAAACAATTTGGCCTTAGAAGGTCAATTTGTCACTAACCCTCCCCCCCCTCCCCACAAAAAATTTTTTTTTCTCCATATGTTTTCCATTTTAGAATAATGACAGAGTAAGCTTCAAAATTGTTCTTTCTTTTACTTCATGGTAATTTTAGATTCATTCTGTCAGTAACTTAATATTTTTAAGAAGATCTTATAGAATCTAACAAATTTCGGGGAAACT